>NC_048306.1:370377-482126 GCF_013100865.1 Trachemys scripta elegans | reverse complement strand
GGGGGGGGGGGGGGGGGGGGGGGGGGGGGGGGGGGGGGGGGGGGGGGGGGGGGGGGGGGGGGGGGGGAACCAAGGTGTGTGTGGGGGGAACTGCCCTCTAGCCCCATAGTAAATCACACCCCTGCCCCCCTCATCCCCCTTTGCCTCATTCCACTGCCCCCCCCCCCGCCCCTCCTTTCTTGCCAAGCAGCAAAACTGCTGATTTCATTTCTTTTTAATGTAATTTCGAACAGGGTTTCCATGGAAACCAGTCATGGGGCCTGCGTCGCCTCCAGTGAGCGTACCGGCCTGGTGAGCCAGCGCTGGGGCCCTGAGCCAAGCAATGAGCTTTAGCTCTGCCGTGGGGGGGGGCAGGCCCTTGTGTGCAGGTGGGGAGCCCCCCCCCCCGGCCTTGAGACACCGGTGCTGGGGCAGTCCCAGAGGAGCCTGGCAGCTGCTTTGCACCCCTAGGGCAGCGGGGGCAGGGCCATGCCGAAGGCCTCGTGAGCCTGGGGTCAGTGCCATGGTGCGGCCCAGAGGCCCAGCCAGTGGCTAGCCCCATACCGCCCCCCCCGTCCCCCCCCGGTACCAGCTTAGCGCGGGAACACCTCGGCCTGCCAGGTGGCTCCCTGCTGAGGGGCACTGGCTGAATTAGCCACTGGCACAAGAATATGCTCCTGCTACTGGCCCATGAGCTCCGGGGTGCCCCTGACAACGGCTGCCCGCTGCGCCCAGGTCGCATTGGCCTACTGCTCACCAGGTCTTGTCCTGATTTACCATGGCACCAATGATGGGGCTGGGAGGGGCTGTGGCCTTCTCCGGGGCGTTGCTTGGCCGCTAGCAGCACTAAAGTTCATAGGCATGTGCTTATGCAGCCAATGCACCAAGGGAAAAAGACCCACCAAAGTACCAGCTGGGCGAGGCCCGGCATGCCGTGCAGCTGTGGCACGTGGGTCCCTGGCTTAGCCCCCGGGTCCCGTAGCATCAGGGGGCTAGAGACAGCTTATCGTGCGTGTGGACAAGAGCAATTCATCATTACTTGTCATGCGCTTGCCTGCTGTAGCTAGCCCCAGCGCTGTGCGGGGCAGTGCAACGAATGTCCAGGCCTGCCCCAGGCCCGGCCAGGCTGCATTGCACAAGACGTGATGCCAGCCAATGAGACCAGACGCTCTGGGGCTGGCGGGCCTGACGGTGCGTCGCTGAGTAACCGCTGGCTCGTGGCGCAAGGCAGCCAGGCTGCACCCAGTGAGCAGGGCGGTGGGACCAGGGGCGTCACTACCAAAGGCAGCGCTAGAAACGCCTGTGCCAGGCGAGGGCGCGCATGTCTAGGCCAGGTGGGAGCCCAGCATCGGTGCCAATAGGACACGGCTGGACCCACCCCCACCCCCGCTGGTCCTGGACTACCTGTGCCAACCGCAGCCCCTGCCCGGTAGCCTCTATGACCCTATCCCGAACGGCTTAGAAATGTGCCGCTGACAAACCAGTCCCTGAGCTGCGCGTCTACCAGCCGCGCTCAGGCGGTGCACAGCTGGCTTTGTTAGCCCTGGCTAGGCCACACCTGCTGGTTTCGGTGACTTCAGTTAGCGCAGCCTAAGTTTTGCTCTACATGTGGCACTAGCTCACCAGCCAGGGATTGCTGGAGCAGAGCCTGCCCTGGCCAGGGTGCCCTGCCCCACACCAGCCATATGGCAGGGTGAGGCTTGATGCCACCCAGAGAGTCTCCAGGCCTGGGGCCGCAGGTGTATGATGCTGGGCCCTGAGCTGACCAACCGCCAGCGCGGGCACTGTGCGGCCACAGGGAGCAAGGGCCAGGCAGACGCCACTGCACCGCTCGCTGCTGTGGGGTCAGGGGAAACAGCACCCCGGGGAAAGGGTATGGGGTGTGTCACAGCATTGGGGTGTTAGCTGAGTGGATCCCCAGGGGCTGGCTGCAGAGTCCCAGTGAGGGGGCGCAGGCCAGGTTTGCCATGGCTGAGGAGAGCCCTGGGGACAGGCTGAGGTCCCCCTGGTTCACCACAGCAGCAATCATCACAATTGCTCCCTTTCCTTTAGTTGGGGAAGTTGGTGCCTCCCTCTGTCCTGGGAGTGGGATCAGGCCCCCCCCCCATGGCCTAATGCAAATGTAGCCCTGCCCTGGAGCCCAGGGCTGCCTGGCTAATTGGGTGTGTAAGGAAATGAGGGCACGTCCCCTGAGTAGGACGCTGGCACTTGTGCATGAGGCCTGCTGAGCCCGTGTACGGGGGAGAGGGGTGCCCTAGGTGCCAGGCAGCCTGGGTTTGAACACTGAGCCCTGACGCACCAGATTTCACTGCTCACCAGGGAGCCTCCTGTGCCCTGAATCTTGGCACTGGCCCCTGTGGGGGCTGGACGTCCTGCCTGGCAGATTATCCTGTGTACAGGGCTGGCTCAGTGTTTCCCCATTGTGGCAGATACACAATGGGCTGGAGGGTCGGGGGTGGGGGGCGCATGCCGGGGCACCAGGAAGGCTGGTTTGATATGCTGGGCTATGGGTTTGGGGCTGGGGAGACTGGAGTGGTGAGGGGTCAGGGCTGGGTGCTGTTCTCTTTACAATGCCCCACTCAGGCTACATTGTCTATACCTGTACTTGTGGCACCAGATTGGGCTTGGTCGACCCAGGTCTGTCTGTTCCCACAGCACAGCCTGAGATTGCTGGTGCTTTCCCACGGCCCTGGTTGGGGGGGTTGGCGGGGAGGGGCAGGATTGGGCCAGGGCCCAGCGCCAGGTTAGCCAGCTCAGCAGCTAGCCAGTGCCAACTCCGGCCTGAGAGGGGCTAAGGAAGGGCAGTAGAACCCTGCGGGCACCAGGCGCAGGAGGGAGCCGGCGGCTGCCTGCGAGCAGGAGCAGCAGGCTGGACTAGCCTGGACGCTGGCGGTGGAAGGAAGGCCACGCAGCAGGCAGCCGAGAGCCAGGCTTGGACGCAACATGTTGCCTCTCGGTGGCTGGGGGCTCCGTAGCAGCAGCAGGAGGATGCCGGTCAGCAGCCAGCAAGCAGGACGGGGGGTGGTGGGAGGATGGGGTGGATGGGCCCCAATGGGACACGGTGGTTACCCTGACACAGCTCTACTGCCGTGCCCCTCGGGGCTGAGTTCAGAACGACTGGTGCTGTTTGCACTGAACTGTTAGTCATTGTGTAACCTTTGGATGGGCTGGAGTTCACTTCACTGCCCTTCTCCGGTGCTGAAAAAAGTTGGTGAATCACACTGATTGAGACAATTTAACTAAAACAGTTTGACTAAAATCAAACATTCAAAGTATTCAATTAAAATAAAATAGGGCTGTCGATTAATTGCAGTTAACTCATGCAATTAACTACAAAAAATTAATCATGATTAATTGCAGTTTTAATAGCACTGTTAAACAATAGAATACCACTTGAAATTTATTAAATATTTTGGATGTTTGTCTACATTTTCATATATCTATTGCATGAGGTGAATTGAAAAATACTATTTCTTTTTTAATTTTTACAGTTCAAATATTTGCAATCAAAAATATACACTTTGATTTCATTTATAACAGAATACAAGTACTGTAGTGCAATCTTTGTTGTGAAAGTGCAACTTACAAATGTAGATTTTTTTTTAATTACATAACTGCAGTCAAAAACAAAACAAAGTCCACTCAATCCTACTTCTTGTTCAGCCAACTGCTCAGACAAACAAGTTTTTTACATTTACAGGAGATAATGCTGCCTGCTTCTTGTTTACAATGTCACCAGAAAGTGAGAATAGGCATTTGCATGGCACTTTTGTAGCCGGCATTGCAAGGTATTTCCGTGCCAGATATGCTAAACATTAATATGCCCCTTCATGCTTTGGCCACTAGTGCAGAAGACATTCTTCCATGCTGATGACGCTCATTCAAAAAATAATTTGTTAATTACATTTGTGACTGAAGTCCTTGGGGAGAATTGTATGTCCCCTGCTCTGTTTTACCCGCATTCTGCATATATTTCATGTTATAGCAGTCTCGGATGATGACCCAGTGCATGTTCATTTTAAGAACACTTTCACTGCGGATTTGACAAAATGCAAAGGTACCAATGTGAGATTTCTAAAAATAGCTACGTATCAGAGGGGTAGCCGTGTTAGTCTGAATCTGTAAAAAGCAACAGAGGGTCCTGTGGCACCTTTAAGACTAACAGAAGTATTGGGAGCATAAGCTTTCGTGGGTAAGAACCTCACTTCTTCAGATGCAAGTAATGGAAATCTCCAGAGGCAGGTATAAATCAGTATGGAGATACTAAAATACTAAAAATAGCTACAGCACTTGACCCAAGGTTTAAGAATCTGAAGTGCCTTCCAAAATCTGAGAGGGACGAGGTATGGAGCATGCTTTCAGAAGTCTTAAAAGAGCAACACTCCGATGCGGAAACTACAGAACCCGAGCCACAAAAAAAGAAAATCAACCGTGTGCTGGTGGCATCTGACTCAAATAATGAAAATGAACATGCGTCGGTCCACACTGCTTTGGATTGTTATCAAGCAGAACCCACCCGAAGCATGGACGCATGTCCTCTGGAATGGTGGTTGAAGAATGAAGGGACATATGAAGCTTTAGCACATCTGGCACTTAAATATCTAACAGTGCCATGCAAACGCCTGTTCTCACTTTCAGGTGACATTGTGAACAAGAAGCGGGCAGCATTATCTCCTGCAAATGTAAACAAACTTGTGTGTCTGGGCGCTTGGCTGAACAAGAAGTAGGACTGAGTGGACTTGCAGGCGCTAAAATTTTACACTTTTATTTTTGAATGCAGTTATTTTCTGTACATAATTCTACATTTGTAAGTTCAACTTTCATGATAAAGAGATTGCTCTACAGTACTTGTATTAGGTGAATTGAAAAATACTATTTTTTTGTTTTTTTACCGAGCAAATACTTGTAATAAAAAAATCAATATAAAGTGAGCACTGTACACTTCGTATTCTGTGTTGTAATTGAAATCAATATATTTGAAAATGTAGAAAACATCCAAAAATATTTAAATAAATGGTATTCCATTATTGTTTAACAGTGTGATTAATCGCACAATTAATTTTTTTAATCGCTTGACAGCCCTAAAAGAAAAGAAATCAGGTTTCCCTCCCAATTTCCCCTTTCTGTAATTAACTCTGCCGGGCTTCCCTGTTGGAGGGTTAACGGTATCACTAACCTGCTGCAAAATGCTGCAGAGTTCGAGCAAACAGCCTGCGCTCTGCTCCTGCGCTCAGCTGCTCCCCGCCCACATAGGGCACACAGCCTTTGCAAAGCAGTTGCCTTGACTGCTTGCTCTCCTGGAGTCTGAGTCCAGCAACAGAGCACCACTCTGCTGGGTACTGTCCAGCCCAACCAGAGACAGTCTCAGCCCCAAAGAACTCACCAGCCACAGGGTGAGGGACAACAGGTGGCAATGACAGAGATGAGTGGCACCAGGCAACATGACACGATACTGCTCAGTAGTACTCTCAGCTCCTTGTCCGCTGAAGGGGGTTTGTGGTAATGTCAATAGACGAAATGGGCCAGGACACCAGGTGTTAAGTGGACCCTGTCCAGTAGGGCACTAGCCAGTTAAACTTGGGCCGAGGGTCCAAGGACCAGAGCTGGCTCCAGCTTTTCTGCCATCCCAAGCGGCAAAAAAAACAAAGCAACAACAAAAAAGCCGATCGGCAGCACTTCGGCGGCAGCTCGATCACGCTGCATCATTCTTCCGCGGCAATTCGGCGGCGGGTCCTTCACTCCCCGTCTTCCTCTTCGGCAGCAGCTCAAAGAGGAAGAGAGGGACTGAGGGACCCGCCGCCCCAATAGTGGACGGAGTGCCGCCCCTTTGTATTGGCTGCCCCAAGCACCTGCTTCCTTCGCTGGTGCCTGGAGCCGGCCTTGCCAAGGACAGCGCCCTGAGTCCCGTGGTAACCCCAGCACTGGGCAGCTTTAGAACCATTGATCAGACACAGAACAGCCGACACACTGGTGACGGAGTTGAACTGGAAGTAAGGCTTTGACATTGCCACTCTCCCTGATTTCCTTTCCCGGCAGCTGGCAGTCTTAGCTGGTATTAACGATGGTAATACTGGTTCTCCTTTGGGGGGGACAGTAACCAGGGCCGTCTCTAGCCATTTGGGTGCCCTACACAGCCCCCCCATAGGGGGCTGTCTGGGGCCCCCAGGCCTCCTCCCCCCAGGATCTGGGAGACAGGAGCTGTGGGGGGCCACTTGTGGGGGCCCCACAGGCCCAGAGTGGCCCGGGGGATTAGCGGGGGGCTGGGAGCAGCCCACTCCGCTTCCCTCACCCCGGCCCCAGCCGTGTCACTCTGGGGAGGGGGCTTGTGGGAAGGGATCTCCCTCCCCCCCCCCGGCAGCGGTGGGAAGCGGAGCAGCACTCCCCAGGGACGGGATGCTGGGAGATGCTGTGGTGGCTGAGAAAAGGCCAGTCCTGCTTCCTTTAAGACGAAACACACAGAAAAGAGGAGAGGAAAGAACAGCAGAGAGAAAAAATGCAGCTTCTGTCTCTGGTGCTGCCTCTCAGCTGCAGTCTCTGCTGGAGAAAGACAGGCCCAGCCCCGCGTTGGCAGACACTTGGGCATGTCTGCACAGCGTTTTGGAGTTGCAGGAGTAAGCCTCCCAGCCTGAAGCCGCAGACTCGGGCCTGATAGTGCTCGGAAGTTACGGCTCAGGCCCGCTAGGCTTCGGGGCCCAAGCTGCAGCCTGAGCCGCCACTTCGCCAGGCTGTCTACACAGCTGTTTCTAGAGCACTAGGGTGAGCCCAGGTCTGTCCACCCCGGTTCCAAAACATTGTGTAGACCGACCCCCCCAAGACCTGCAGACGTGGTCCAGCGGCGGCTGTTTAAAACACTGGTGTTTAGCCGCCTCTCTGGTCACCAAGCAGTGCTGTAAAAGAGACAGTCGGAGCTGGCTCAGCCAGGCGCTGATTAACCAGCAGGCAGAAGGTGAGTGAGAGATAAGAGAAGAAGGGGGGGCAAGCAGGAAGTCAGGTCTCACATCCCAGGTGCTGTTCAGGATACAGCTGGGCCCTGCTTTCCAGCCTGGTCCACTCAGCACATCGCTCAGGATCAGGATGGTGAAGGTCGAACAATGTCAGCCTGGATCTCGGGTCCAGGAGCCAGTAGGGCTGGCAGCCAGGATGGACGGTGCTTCTTCAGCCCGCCTGTCTCCCAGCCTGGCATGTTCACACCCCCCGAGGCGTTAAGGATCCCAGAAGGAAGTGATAGTGGAATAGCCCATCCCCCTCATTATTTGGTCCACCAATTAGGCCTAATTTCTGACACACCAATTTTGCTTAATTAATTTCTGATCCATTTTCCTTTGTTTACCAGTCACCCTGGGTCCTGGATGTGAGCAGTAGACCTAATTCAGTCTGCCTGTCTCCTTTCCATACCCCTTCGGTCATCAGTCATGGCCACAGGTCTTTGTACAGCGGGGGCAGCCCTGCTGGCCTGCACTACTCCCCCCGAGGGCACTGGGGCAGAGAGGAGCTGAAGGCTGGGGCCGAAGGGCCACAGTGAGGAAGCGCTGCGGGTGGTTAGGGGAGGGGACCCGGGGTGTTGGCTGGAAAAGGTGACACCTCCATGAAGGCAGATGCTGGCAGAGCAGAGGGACAGGTGGTGCCTGCCCCATGGGTTAGCACTGGCACCGCTGCCTCCTCCTAAAGTCAGGCAAAGAGGCCGAAAGGTGCTGCCCGTCTTCCTCCGCTCTGCCAGCGCCCGGCCCTGCCACCCCCGAACTGCGCTGCCGGTCCTGGCTCCTTCCCATCTCTGTCAGAGCCTCCAGTCCTGACCCCCGCTCCCCCTGCTCCCCCCAGCCCTGGCGCCTCCCTCCCCGCATAGCTCTGGGGAGGTTCCCAGCCCCACCCTGCAGCTCGTGGTTCCCCTCCCCCAGGCCCGGCTGGCCCTCGCCCTCACTTTGCAGTTCCCACTCTGACGCCGGTCCTGCACCGCCCCCTGCTGTCGGGCTCGGGCACAGCCGCTGGCCCAGCACGGTCGCCCCCACATTGCCCGGGAAGCAGAGATGCTGTTATTTTAGTGACCTGCTGGGAGAGAAACTCGGATGGAAATTGCCATCAATCTCTGTAGGGTCCCATTGTTACCATGGAAACATGAATGTTCCTGCAGCAGGGAGGTCCAGCCAGGCGCAGGGAGTTACATGGGCCCGTGGTGCCCGGGCTCCACCAATGTTCAGGGCCAGGTGTCTCCCCGGCCCTGCCTGGTGCCCCCGCGTGCCTCCCCCAGAGCGTCCCTGCCTGTGCCCTGGGCATCGGGCGGCTGCCCGGCCGCTCCACTTCGCTCTCGCCGGCCGCTGCCGGCTACAAAAGAGAGCGGTGCCACCTGCGGAGGGAGGAGGGAGGCAGCGCACACGTGATGGCAGCACACCCCCCCCCCGCCAGCACCCACCGCAGGGGAGGTGAGGGGGCTTCTGGACCTGAGAGGGCACGTGCAGTGACAGTGGTGCGGGGCAAGTGTGCTGCCAGGGGCGAGGGGGGGCCTCTCCCAGAGCTCACTGCTGCTGGGGTGGAGAGGGCTAGGGGGAGGCCTCCCCTCTGGCCCCAGGGCAGCCTGCCTGCACCCCAAACACATCATCCCCAGCCCCGCCCCACCCCAGAGCCCACACCGCCCCCACCACAACCCTCTGCCCCAGCCTGAACCCCCTCCTGCACCGTGAACCTCTCATCCCTGGCCCCACCCCACAGCCCTCACCCCCACACCCCAACCCTCTGCCCAAGCCCCTCCCACACCCCAAACCCCTCATCCCCAGCCTCACCCCTCACCCCCCACATTGTGCAATATAGGGAAACTGTTAAACACATATTGTTTCCTGTCCGTTTTTACATTATTTTAAAAAATATACATCGGCCTACAAGGCAGTTGCGGGAGGGCGGAGGCGGACGGACGACTTGGACCCGTTCTGGGCACCACCAAAAATTATATAAACCTGCCGCCCATGGGTCCAGCAGGGTCCTGCTCACAGCCCAGGCTGCAAGGTGGCCTGGGATCTACGGGCAGCGCTGTTGACTCATAGGAACAAGGCACCCCAGGGTACTTCCTGGCTGAGACTTATCCTGCCACCCCAGCTCAGACCTTCTGGGCTTCCCTGCAGCCCCGTCTGGCTCCAGCAGCAGCTCCCCCCTGCACCTTGGCCCCTCCCCACCCTCCTGCCACCACACACCCTCACCTCTGGCTGTACAAACATCTTTAACAGGAATTAATCAGTCAGCCATGAACCCTGGCTGCTGCTGAGTCACCGCCTCAGAGCCCAGATCTGCGCCTCTCCTGCCTGGAGCAGGGTCTGGGCAATCGATTCACTGGGATATTCCCATCCTACAAGTGCAGACATCTGTTTGATAGATTACAGACTTCTCCTTTATAGGATGAGCTCTAGTCCCCGTAGTGTTTTCTTAAACCCCCAGCTCCTGGAGTCATGTGATTGTGTGAGACTGCTTTCATAATTGTTGTTCTTTGAGAGGTGTTGCTCATGTCTATTCCATTCTAGGTGTGCGCCACGTGCGTGGTCGTCGGAGATTTTTGCCTTACTGGTATCCATAGGGTCTGCTCGGCTGTGGTGCCCCCTTGAGTGTCGCACTCATTTGTCGGTATATTAGGCACCGCCAACCCTACACCGCCTCGGTTCCTTCTTGTCAGCAACTCTGACAGAGGGGCTGGAGGGCGGGTAATGGAATGGACATGAGCAACACATCTTGAAGAACAACCGTTATGAAAAGTAGGTAACTGATTTTCTTCGAGTGCTTGCTCATGTTGATTCCATTTTAGGTGACTCACAAGCAGTATCCCTGGAGGTGGGCTCAAAGTTCACGGTCGTGCGGTATGCAGCACTGCTCTGTCAAAGCCAGTATTGTCTCAAGCTTGCAGGCTAAGCGCATAATGAGGTGCGAACATGCGGCCAGATGACCAGGTAGTGGTCCTATAGATCTCTGGGATTGGTACCTGTGCCATAAAGGCCGCTGACAACGCTTGTGCCCTAGTTAAGTGTGCTGTCATGATTGCCAGCGGAGGCACCTTCACCAGCTCATAACAGTAGCGGATGCAGGCCATGATCCAGGATGAAATCCTCTGAGCAGACACTGGGTGACCTTTCATTCTGTCTGCCACTGCAATGAATAACTGCATTGACTTACAGAACAGCTTTGCTCTATCTATGTAAAAGGCCAGCGACCCCCTGACGTCCAGGGCGTGTAGCCTGCGCGCCTCATCTGACGCATGAGGCTTTGGAAAGACAGGTAAGTAAATGTCCTGGCCAGTATGAAACTGGGAAACGACTTTGGGCAGAAATGCTGGGTGCGGTCAAAGACTGTATAGGGCAACTCCAAAGTGAGCGCCCTGATCTCGGACACCCCGCAGGCCGACATTATTGCCACAAGGAAGAAGACCTTCCAGGAGAGAGCAGGAAGCCAGAGGCTCAAATGGAGACCCTGTGAGTCTCGGCAGCACAAGATTCAGGTCCCAGGGAGGGACAGGATCCCAGACATGCAGTAGACACGCTCCAGACCTTTCAAAAACCATGCCGTCATGTTGTGAGCAAAGATGGACCTGCCTTGGAAAGAGGATGGAAAGCTGAGATAGCGGCCAGGTGGACCTTGATCGATGACCTGGACAAACCTTGGAGTTTGAGGTGCATCAGATAATCCAGGATCTCCTGCAATGGGGCCTGCTCGGCCTGAATATGCCGTTCTGAGGCCCAGCATGTGAACCTTTTCCATTTGGCTAGGTAAGTCACTCTGGTGGAGGGTTTTCTGCTACCCAGTAAGACCTGCTGGACACGGGCCAAAGCATGCCCGTTTGTCCGTGCTTAGCCATGCGGTAATCAAGCCATCAAGTGCAGCACTGCCAGGTTCAGGTGCAAAAAGCTGACGTGGTTCTGGGACAGCAGATCTGGCTAGAGAGGCAGTTGCAGCGGGGCAGCTACCGAAAGGCTCAGCAACGTGCCGAACCAGTGCCAGCGAGGCCACGCGGGGGCTATTAGGATAATTCTCATCCTGATCTTCAGAAGGACTCTGTGAATCAGTGGCACTGGCGGGAAGGTGTACATCAGCACCCCCAACCACGGAATGAGATAGGGGCCCCTGCCCATCCCCCGGATCAAACAGAACACATGGCATTTTCTGTTCTGCCTGGATGCGAACAGGCCCACCTGGGGAATCCCCCACCTCAGGAAGATCAGGCTGACCGTCTGCGGATGGAGTGACCACTCGTGGTGAGACAAGAAGGTTCTGATGAGGTGATCCACCAGGATGTTCCTGGTTCCAGGCAGGTACGCGGCTACCAGATGAATGGCATGCCGCACACAGAAGTCCCAAAGGCAGAGAGCTTCTTGACAAAGGCCCGAAGACCTGGCACCACCCTGCCTGTTGATGTAATACATTGTGACAGTATTGTCCATCAGGACCTGAACTACCTTACCCTTCAGGTGGGGCAAGAAAGCCTGGCAGGCCAGGCGAACCACTCTGAGCTCCCTGATGTTGATGTGGAGGGCCAGACTGTCCCGCAACCAGCGGCCCTAGACGCTTAGCTTGCACAGGTGGGCAATCGGAGACCAGGATCAGTGACAGGGATGGGGTTGCGAAGGGAACTCCCTCCAACACTGACCCACAGTCCAACCACCCATCCGGGGTGACCCAATCTGATCCAGCACCCTGACTACCCAGTCCAGGTTGTGCCTGTTGGGGACGTAGACTGACGCCAGCCACGCTTGCAGAGGCCGGAGATGGAGCCAGGCATGATTGACTGTGTATGTACCTGCAGCCATGTAGCCCAACAACCGCAGCAAGTGTGAGCCATGGTGAGCGGGTGGTTCTTCACATGGGAGATCAGGTCTGACAGGGCCTGAAAATGTGCTTCCAGCAGGAAGGCTCTGGCTCGCATGGAGTCGAGAACTGCCCCAATGAACTCGATTCGCTGGACCGGCATTAAGGTGGATTTTTTCTCGTTCATTAACAGGCACAGCTTGCGGCAGGTGGAACTCACCAGATCGAGGCTCCTCTGCATTTGCTCCCGAGACCTGCCCTTGATGAGCCAGTCATCGAGATATGGGAAGACCTGGATCCCTCAACATCTCAGGTTACATTTTGTGAATGCCCTCAGGGCCAATGAGAGGCCAAAAGGGAGAGCAGTGAATTGGAAATGGTGTCCACCCACTATGAAACCTCTGTGACCTTGGTCCTTCAAGTTGAGGGCCGCGTCCCAGTCTCCTGGATCCAGGGAGGGGATGATGGAGACCAGGGAGACCTTGTGAAACTTCAACTTTCTGAGTGACTTGTTGAGGCCATGCATGTTCAGAATGGGTCTGAGGCCCGCTTTTGCCTTCGGGATTAGGAAGTAGCGGGAATAAAACCCTTTTCCCTTCATGTCCCGAGGGACCTCCTTCCCCGCCCCCAGGTACAGGAGGTTCTCTACCTCTTGGACAAGGAGTTGCTCATGAGAAGGGCTCCCTAAAGAGAGATGGGGGAGGGGGGGGGTGGGAGAGAGGGCAGCTGAAAATTACAGGGTATAGCCCTGAGATACTATGTCCAGCACCAGTGGTCCGAGGTGACCCCCGACCAGGCCGAACAATAGGGATGAAGATGGCTGAGGAGAGAACAAGTTGGATCTGGGGAATTTACTGGGACGTCGCTCTCAAGCGCACCTTCAAAGCGAGCTTCTGGCCCACGGCATGCTTCATTCGCCAGGCCGGGCTGTGCGGGTGAGCGGGAGGAGGAAAGGCAGCGACAACTAACGCTTGTATCTCGGTCCCTGCTCCTTGCAAACCCCTGACAAGGCTGACAAGGCCTTGGCGACGGGGGCGGCCGGAACTGCTTCTGTGCAGACTGTGGTGTGTGCATTTCCAGCGAGTGAAGGGTGGCCTGAGTGTCCTTCAACCCATGCAGCCTTGCGTCAGTCTGCTCCGAAAATAGACCGTTCCCTGGATTGAGGTCTGCATCTCGTGGGACAGGCCGGTGGTCTGAAGCCAGGAGTTGCACCTCATAACCACTGCCGACGGGACCACCCTGACTGCCGAGTCACACGCCCTCTGGGAAGAGCACCTAGCCACAGGGTGCCGAATTCCTGGGCCAAACCCTGCAGGAGGGCCTCCTTGAACTTATGGAGGGAGTCCCATAAGTTACAATTGTACCTGCCCACAAGGACCTGATGGTTCGCCACCCGGAATTGCAGGCTGGCTGTTGAATAAATTTTTCTCCCCAAAAGGTCCAGTCTTTTGGCCTCTTTATTTTGGGGAGTTGAGCTGGTGTGCCCCTGCTTATCCTTTTTGCTGTTCCACAGAGACAACCAGTGAGCCCGGAGGTGGGTAGGTATAAAGGCACTCAAACCCTTTGGTCCGGACGAAGTACTTCTTTTCGGCCCTTTTGGATGTGAAAAATCTAGTGCCCATCTATAGAAAGGGAAATAAGGGCCTTGGCTACACTCGGGACTTCCCAGCGCTGCCGCGGCGTGAGTGTAGCCAAGGCCCTTCCCAGCGCTGGGAAGCGCGAGTGTAGTCGCGCCGCCAGCGCTGCGAGAGTTCTCTCACAGCACTGTATGTACTCCACCTCTCCGAGGGGAATAACTTGCAGCACTGCGAGTGAGCGTGCAACGCTGCAGGCGCTGATTACACTGGCGCTTTATGGCACTGCACTCGCTGCGCTCGGGGGGGGGGGCGTTTTCACACCCCCGAGTGCAGCAAGTTGCAGCGCTGTACGGCGCCAGTGTAGCCAAGGCCAAGGACAACCTGGGAAATTACAGACCAGTCAGCTTAACTTCTGTACCAGGAAAGATAATGGAGCAAATAATGAAGCAATCACTTTGCAAACACCTAGAAGATAATAAGGTGATAAGTAACAGTCAGCATGGATTTGTCAAGAACAAATCCTGTCAAACCAACCTGATAGCTTTCTTTGACATGGTAACAAGCCTTGTGGATGGGGGGGGGATGGGGGAGTGATAGACTGGTATCATTCTGGGATGTATTAGCAGGAATGTTGTAAGCAAAACATGAGAAGTAATTCTTCCGCTCTACTCTGCACTGATTAGGTCTCAACTAAAGTATTATGTCCAGTTCTGGGCATCACATTTCAGGAAGGATGTGGACAAATTGGAGAAAGTCCAGAGAAGAGCAACAAAAATGATTAAAGGTCTAAAAAACATGACCTATGAGGGAAGATTGGAAAAAGGGGGTGGGGGGTTCTTTAGTCTGGAGAAGAGAAGACTGAGAGGGGATGTGATATCAGTTTTCAAGTACATAAAAGATTGTTACAAGGAGGAGGGAGGTAAATTGTTCTTCTTAACCTCTGAGGCTAGGACAAGGAGCTTAAATTGCAGCAAGGGAGGTTTAGGTTGAACATTAGGAAAAACTTCCTAACTGTCAGGGTGGTTAAGCACTGGAATAAATTGCCCAGGGAGGTTGTGGAATCTCCATCACTGGGGATTTTTAAGAGCAGGTTAGACAAACACCTGTCAGGGATGGTCTAGATAATCCTTGGTCCTGCCATGAGTGCAGGTGGCTGGACTAGATGACGTCTTGAGGTCCCTTCCACTCCTATGATTCTATGTTCAGAGAGAGGCGAATAAAGGGGTGAGATGGCGGGATCTGGAGTGATGAACGGTTTGGAGAAGGGCACTCAGGCATTACCATTCACCCTTGCTCACAACATGAGACTAAGGGCCAGTGCAGGGACACTCCAGGGCAACACACTGAACATGGAGACAAGGAAATGCTTTTTCACACCCCAGAATTGATCTGTGGAACTCACTGCCACAAGGTGTTGCTGAGGCCATGTGCTTAGCAAGGCTCAGAAGCGGATTGGACAGTGACGTGGGTGATGACAACCAGAGTTCCATTAGCCAGGCTCAAAGCCAGGACGACTCTGACTGCTGCCCATTATACTAAAGCCCAGTTGTTATTCCGTGTGAGCACCAGACTCAGTGCAACGGGGCCCTGATCCCACCCAGGGCCCAGGACACTACTGCAAACACCACATGCAGGCAGGGCCATATTATCCCAGCACTAGGCCCTAGGCAGGCAGGGCCCTACCTTCCACACCAGAGAATGGGAACAAACCTGGTGCATCCCCAGTACTACATGGGCTGCCTACAGCTGCACCAAACATCACACTGCAGGATAACTCTCCTAGTCAGGTCAGACAGAGACTGGCTCCAGCTGTTCAGTCACTGCCCTATTAACCCCTTCATGTCTGCCCCCCACCCCAGGCTCCCCGCCATCCATCTCTCAGCCAGCTCCCCCGTGTGGGCACTCGCTGCCAATTCCTGTCCAGCGCCTGGTGACGAGAGCGAAGCTCCAGCTGGTCTGGTTCAGGGACCTGTCGCAAGTTGTAAGATGGTCGCTGGGCAGAGCGGAGGAGACCTGGGCAGTTGGACGCAGGGCAAGGCCATGCAGCTCCCGGGGGAGCCCTGGTGCAGGAGCTGCCCTCATGGCGCTGGCCACCCCACTGCCCACTCAGGTTTGGCCCAGTCACCCATCCATCAAGACGGAGGGGCAGCTGGGCCAGACTTGATTGGTGCTGCAGCCTGATGCGTGGGGTCCCAGCATTGCTGAAGTTCGCCCCCGCCCCATTTTGGTCCCTAGGCACGTGCCTGGTGTGCTTAGGGGTTAACCCAGCCTCCACACAGGGCACAAGCCAGGTCTACCTGCAGGCGTGACAGTGACATTTCCCCATGGCAGCTGTTCCAGAACGGCCCACTAGGGGGCACTGACCTAGCCCCTGAAGCTGCTGGAGCAGGGGACGAGCCGGGCGGCCAGGCCGACCCGACCCCACTGCCTGCCCCGCTCCCTGGCCCCCTGCCCCACACCTGTGCCCCTGGCCCTGTGCCCCGCTCCCTGGCCCCCTGCCCTGACTCCCTGCCCCACATCTGTGCCCCTGGTCCCCTGCCCTGACTCCCTGCCCCACATCTGTGCCACCTCTTCCGCTGCCCCACTCCCTCACCCCCGTCCCTGTGCCCCGCTCCAACTCCTTACCCCACACCTGCACCCCCGTTCCCCTGTCCCGACTTCCCGCCCCCCCCCTGTGCCCCCCCCCCCTCCCCCCCCCACACCTGCACCCCCTGCCCCACGCCTGCACCCTCTGCCCTAACTCCCTGCCCCACACCTGTGCCCCGTTACCCTGCCCCGCTCCAACTGCCTGCCCCACACCTGTGCCCCCTGCCCCAACTCCCTATCCCACACCTGTTCCCCTTACCCTCCTGCCCCGACGCCCTCACCCCCTGCCCCTCTGCCCTGCTCCAACTCCCTACCCCACACCTGTGCCCCTTGCTCCTCTGCCCTGACTCCCTGCCCCCTGCCCCTCTGCAATTCCCTGCCCCACGCCCACACCCTTTGCTACCCTGTCCCGACTCCCTCACCCCCTTCCTTGACTCCCTCACCTTTTGCCCCCATGCCTTGACTCCCTGCCCCACACCCGTGCCCCCCGCCCCGCTCCCTCACCTCAACTCCCTACCCCATGCCTGTGCCCTTTGCCCCACACCAGCACCCCCTGCCCTGACTCCCTTGCTCCCTGACCCCCACCCTGGGCCCCCTGCCCCTCTATCCCGGACCCCTCTGTCCCCCACCCTGCTCAAGCCCCAGCAGGCGCAAAAACAGCTCTCTCCTCTCCACAGGGGTGTGATGCCCCTGAGGGAGCCGTGCCAGGGCTCAGACCTGTCCTGCTCTTATCCCAAGGAGGCCCACGCAGGGTGCCCGGACCATGCACAGACGGCAGCCCAGGAGCGGGTCGGCTCGGGGTGGAGGCCCCTTGTGCCCAGCACAGACACCCAGAGCCATTTCCACTCCTCCTGTCAGTGCTGCTTGAGCAGCAGCAGATGGGGCTGTGGACAGGGGCCGTAACCCCCCACCCCTCGGGCTGGATGGGGCAGGCAGGAAGGGCCCAGCCCAGCCGTGCGCTCACTGGGCCAAGGGCCAGGGGCACTGCAAGGAGCGGTGACTCAGCCTCCTGCCAGCGGATGCATTAACCTCCAGCTGCAGACAGAGTCTGGGACCCGCACAGGCAGGCAGGAGGCTTCCTTCTCTGGGTCCCGTGCCCAGCTCCTCCCCAGTGTAGGGGATGCTGGCAGGGTGCCCGTCCCATGAGCGGGTCCTGCAGTCATTGCTGGGCATGTGCTGAGATGGGGGCTCCTGGGCCATTTCTCCCCTTCTGCTTGGGGTGCCGGCTGGGTTGGAAGGAGCCCTGGCTTCCCTGGGGGAGTGACTCAGCACAGAGCATGTTCCTCGAGGTGCCTGGGCACATGGGACAGCGCCAAGCCGTCTGGGCCGGGCCGTCCCCTGGAGCTGTGCCAAGCCATTGTTCTGGGGCCCAGACGAGGGCACGAGCCCTCCCCCCTCTGAACCCAACAACCCGGATGCAGAGGGACCAGGTGCTCCCGCCTCAAGGCTCAACCTGCAGCAGCAAGCCCCCACCAGACCCCCACCCTGCAGCACTCGCTGGGCTCAGACCACAGCCGGCCAGCAGCTCCCGGGGAGTCACCCTCAGCCTACGGCTGTCAGCCAGCCCAGCACAGACCCTTTGTGCTGCCCTACACCCCCAGCTGGGGAGCAGAGACCCGGAAGGAGCCTGGGGTCCCACTCGCAGGGGCACATATGGCTCACCAGCACCTGCAGCCCGCGGGCTCCTGGTGCAGGCACAGCGCAAAAGGAAGTGATGGGCGAGCCAGGCCCACACGCAACTCAGAGCGAGTACCGGCGAGTACCCTGTGACCTCAGAGTGCCTGGCCCCCCAACAAGGCACAGCCCCACCTCAGCCTCCACCTCCAGCCTCGCTCTCTGCAAGGCGATGCTGCTCCCGCAGGGCACAGGAGGGCATGTTTGTGTGCGCATTGACCTGCCCTGGCCAACGCATTGGGCTCCCCACCTTCCAGCACCTGGCCCTAGGCCACCCCTCCAGCTGGCCCAGTCTCTGCCACCTGCAATCCATGCCCTTCTGCATGGCCTGAGTCAGGGCCATCCCACAATCCATCCCCCCCTGCGGCCATGCCCTTCCGCATGCTGGCCAACCCCCTGCTCTCTGTGCTGCACCATTCCCGACTGCCTCCATCCATTGGCACCCAAACGAGATGCTGGTGCAGGGGCAGTGGCTGCGCTCGACCTTGGACCATGCCAGGACACCCCCGAACCTCAACACTTCACAGTGCCTGACTTACCTGCCATCAGCAGCCAGTCCCCTCTGCCAGGGCAGCCCAGGCGGAGAGCTGGCTGACTCGGAGCCATGCTGGGACAGGGGCTAACCCCATCTGCACAGGGCAGCCCAGAACAAACATTCAAACGCAGACTGGAGACAAGAGCCGCCCGTTCTGGAGGATCCCTGCTGTGGGCCAGCCTCTGCCCAGCTCGCTCAGCAGCCCTTCCTGGGGCTGGGCTGCAGGGCGGAGGCTAGCGCTAGCCAGCCTGCAGCATGGAGGTGGGATGTGGTAGCAGGCACGGAGGGTGAGACCATGCACTCAGCCAGGAAAGGCTCGCTGGAGCCTGCTCCCCGGGGCACAGCGCACCTGGCACGGAGGAAGCAGGCACCCAGCAGCAGCAAGGCAACCTGGGTCTCGTGCATCAGCCCCCGGCCTTGGGGAGCCAGTGCCAGCTGTAGGGCACCAGATGCTTTTGAGTGCTCACCCTGCCAGGGGTGCCAGTTGCACCTGGGCAAACATCTCCTCTGGACAGAGGGACACTAGCTTGGCTGTACCGAGCACAGCCGCTACGGCCAGGACTGGATGGAGCCCCCGTGCAGAGCCACAGGCTGGAGCCAGACCCATGCCCAGAGGAATGGCTCAGCACCGGTGCTGTACTACCTCTGCACGTGGAGCCCCCCGTGCGCTGCTCCTGCACTCACCTGGTGCTCGAGAGGCCCCCGCCTGGCCAGGTGGGCAGCCCCTGCCTGCCCGCTGCTCTTCTGTTCCCCCAGCTCCACTCAGGCTCATCCGGCTCCTGTGTCCTGAGGCTGCCAGGCTGGGAGGGCGCTCTGGATCTACAAGGTGGGTCTTGCTGGCTCTGGTGGCCGGTGAGTCCCAGCACCACACATGGGCAGAGTAGCCGAGCCAGGAAGGGCCCCCAGGAACCCCAGGAGAACCTGCAAGGCTCCAACCCCTAATGGACACATGGGGACAGGGAAGTGCTGCCAGCAACACCCCAGTCCCAGCAGGTGGGGCTGAGCACCCCAAGCACTGCTGGGCCTAGCAGGGGCAGGGAGACCAGCCACTCCCCATAGCACCCCACAGAAAAACAACCAGCTAGCTATCTGCCTTGCCCAGGCCAGGCTGCCCTGGAGCCACACACCAGGGCAGCCCCCCAGGCTTAGCCCCCAGGCCCCTTTAAACTCAGCAGCCCCACCTCTCTTCCCCCAGGCCAGGCCAGGCCAGGCTGCTCATTAACAACCCTGCAGCCACCTGCTGCCTGGCTATTTCTCCGCCCTGGTGGCCAGCTGAGCCCAGGTTCCCCGGGACCCCTTTGCAGGGAGAACAGCCTGGCTCAGCCCCTCTCCCACGATGGCCTCTCTGCAGCTCCAGCAGTTCTGCTGCCCAAGTCTCGCGACCCGCCTGGTGTGGCGCTTCCACCCGCCGGTGTGGCATGGGCTGTGCTTGGGCAGTGCTGCGCTGGGCCTGGCCGGGCTGCTCCTGCAGGCCGTGGTCAGGCACCGCCGGGGCTGTGGCAAGGGGGCTGGCAGAGGCTCTGAGCGCAGGCTCCGTGCTGCCAGGGGGATAGTAGCTGCCGTTACTGCCAGCAGCTGTCTGGGCACTGCAGGTGAGAGCAGGTGACTTCCCAGCTGCACAGAGCCCTGCTGCTGGGCTGCTCTCACAGGCTCCCCGCCTTCCTCTTTCCACCAGGGATCCTGAGCCGCTCCGTGCTGTGGCTAGCAGCCCCCCCTGGCTCTGCAGGCGAGCTGCCCACGAATGGGACGGCAGGCTTTGCCGGGCCACTCTGCACTCTGGCTGTGGTATGTAGCATGAGCCCTGGGTGCTGTGTCTGGGGGGCTGGGGGAGGTGCTGTGTCTGGGGGGCTTGGTGGGGGACTGTGGCTGGGGGCGCAGTATCTGGGGGGTTGGGTAGTGGGCTGGGACTGGGGAGGGGCTGTGTCTGGGGGGGGCAGTATCTGGGGGACTGGGTAGTGGGCTGGGAGAGGTGCTGGGGTTGGGGCAGTATCTGGGAGGGCTGGGGGAGTTGCTGTGTTGGGGGGCTGGGTGGTAGTCTGAGGGAGCCGCTGGAGCTGGGGGGGCTGCGTGGGCTGGGGGCAGTATCTGGGGGCACTGTGTCAGGGGGTTGGGTACTTGGAGTGCACTGGGGGGGGGCGTGGCAAAGGGGAGCAGGGCTGGAATAGTGGGTGGATGGCAGAGCTGTGTGGGGCACAGGGAGGGCTCTGGCTCCCTTGCAGGTGGGGGACCCGCTGGCTTGGGGGTAGCAGGGCAGGGCACAGCCCTTTCACATCTCCTGTCACCCCTCAGATGTGGGTGCAGTACTTCTACACGGCTCACTTCTGGGCCTTGTTCTGCTACGCGCTGGAGGCTGTTCAGTTGCTGCGGAGACCTGCAGGCTGCAGGTGGGGCCACGCACCTTCCCTTGCACTCCCCGGCCCTTTGGGGGGCGACAGGCCCCTTCCCCCCACGCCCCATCCTTTATTCCCTCCCCATCCTCTGAGGACGCGGCCCTTCTGCAGCTCTGCTCGGGAGCCAAGCAGGGGCCCCGGTGACTCCATTTCCCACCCCACTCAGTCCCACGTCCTACAGCGCTTCGTGCTCAGGCCACCCTACTTCAGCTTGGGCCTGTGAGCAGCAGCCAGACCTGGCTGCAGGGGCCCCGGCGATGGCTGGCACTGCCCCGGCGGGAGCTATGCTGTGGGGGGCCTGGCCAACCACTCTCCTCTTGCTTTGCTCAGGTCCCTGACTCCCTACTACCTGTTGTGCTGGGGCCTGTCCAGCACCCAGTGCCTGTG
This sequence comes from Trachemys scripta elegans, assembly GCF_013100865.1. Taxonomy (NCBI): domain Eukaryota; kingdom Metazoa; phylum Chordata; order Testudines; family Emydidae; genus Trachemys; species Trachemys scripta. The sequence continues at coordinate 461,226 of NC_048306.1, read as the reverse complement.
GGGCGTCCAGCAGCTCCTGTCCCCCGCCAGTGCCAGGTAAGCTGTAGCCCCTCCCCTGTCCTGCCCCTGTCCAGTCATAGGCTCATGCCCCCTTCTCCCCCAGGTGTGACGCGCAGCGCCCACTGGCACAGATCCTGGCCGTGGCTCACTACACTGCTGCCTACGTGCCGCTCTCGCTGGTCCTGCTGGTGAACCCTCTGCTTCTCTCCAGGGCCCTCTGTGCAGGTAAGCCAGCCCCACGCCCTGCCCCGGGCCCTCCCGGGAACATTGGCAGTGGAGCAGGGGGCTAACGGCATCTCTCCTGCAGCCACAGCCCTGCTGAGGGGGCAGACGGGCAGGTACACAGCCAGTGAACGGCTCCAGGAGCAGCAGCTTAGGAGGAGATTCACTAGCATCACTGTCACCTTCACTGCCTGGTAATGCCCCCCCCGCCAGCCAGCGCCCCGCTCTCTTTCCCCCCCCCCCCCCCCCAGCCAGCACTCTGCCCCAGTGCCTGGTAATGCCCTCCCTCCCCCCTGCACCAGCCAGCGCTCTGCCCGGCTACCTACAGTGTCCCTGCTGGAGGGCTGCTGATTCAGTGGGGAGGGGTGGCTGCTGTAGCTCTCCCCCGATCAGTCAGCGCGGCCCCATCTCTGCTCCCCACAGCTGGCTAGGGAATGTGGTGAATGACGGGCTACTCCTGCTGGAGCCTGCATGGCGCACGGAGACCCTGCGGCTGTTGCACGTGGCCATCCGAACCTCCTGGATCATTGTGGTGGGAGAGGGCAGGGGGGGCAGTGAGGCTAGGCTGCCCCGGAGTCATGTATGGGGGTGGTGGGGTGCCTGTGAAGGGAGGGGGTAGTGGGGGTGGGGTGCCCTGGGGTCACTTATGGGGGCAGCGGGGGAGGGGTGTCCCGTGAAGAGAGGGGGTAGTGGGGGAGGGGTGTCCCGTGAAGGGAGGGAGTAGCGGGGGAGGGGTGCCCTGGGAGGGGGTAGTGGGGGTGGGGTGTCCTGGGACGGGAGGGGGTAGCGGCGGAGGGGTACCCTGGAAGGGGGTAGTGGGGGAGGGGTGTCCCGTGAAGGGAGGGAGTAGCAGCTGAGGGGTGTCCTGGGACGGGAGTAGCGGGGGAGGGGTGCCCTGGGAGGGGGTAGTGGGGGATGAGTGTCCTGTGAAGGGAGGGGGGGCAGCAGGAATGGGGGTCCTATGTGGTGAGACCAGTAGGGCAAGAGGCTGCAGGGCCATGCTCACCTGATGGGGGACACCGCACGTTGGGAGGTGGGGGGTTGCTGTTGGTGTCAGCACAGTTGCACTGGGGTCCTGCCTGCGCCTGCCCCCTCACTGACCCCCCTCCTTCCTCCAGGCCATCCTGAACCCCATGTCAGGGCTCCTGCTGTCCCTGGCGTTGGTGGGCTGGCATCGGGCAGGGCAGCCGGTGGGTAGAGCAGCAGCGAGGACTCTCCTGAGCCTGTCCTGGGTCTTGCGGCCGCGCCTGGCCAGCTGCGGGCCCCCAACCTGCTCGACCTGCCGACCTCCAGGGCGTCCCTGGGTGAGTAGGGGCAGAGCAGCCCTGCCCCCGAGGGTACTGCAGGCCAGGGCGGGCAGCAGCCCGCACTAATGGCTCTGCCTGAAGGTCAGGGCTAGGGGGGCCGTGTGACTCACCCTGCCCTCGGGGGCGCCCCCAGCTGGGGTGCAGGCAGACTGCTAGGGCACGGGAGCCAGGTGCACCTGAAATGCTGAGTCTCTGCCCCTGTAGGACTCCGGTCAGCCACTTGCCCCTCACATGCAGCGGCTGCAAGGCAGGGGGCTTCTCGCCTCTTCCCCTCCCCCCCCCGACCCCGTTTCTGGTGCATCTTGTACCTCCTCCCCAAATGGAGCTGGCCTGGGGGGGGCAGGGAGAGCAGAGCTTCCCTGGGAGGCAGTGGGGCTCAGCCCTGTGCTGGCCTAGGGTGGCAGCTGGTTACAGGACGCCGTGGGGCTGGCAGGCCCAGCATATCTCCCTCCCTTGGCAAGACCTGCCCCCACCCTCATGTCTCCCCCTCCCCCTGCAGAGTTAATCTCCGTGTGGCAGAGATCTGTGCTCTGCGCCCAGCCAAGCTGCGATGGACGGCTGGAGGGAGTGGCAGGGCGAAGCTGAGGGCGCCTGCCCCACGGGATGGCTCAACGGATGGACGGACGGACTGATGGCTGCTGCAGTGTGAATAAAGGCTGCTGGGCTCAAGCCCACTCACTGCACCTCCCCCAGCTTGGGCCAGGCTGGCCTGGGGGGCTGAGTGCCTTGGGGGAGGGGGCCACAGCATCTGCCTGGGCTGCAGAGGGCTTCGCCTGCTTCCCCAGGCTGGTGGGGGGAGCAGACTGGCTTTGGGCCTGAGCCAGCCAGGGCCTGGCAGGAAGAGCCCCTTGTCCTTTGAACTTGTAGAACAAACTGTGCCCCACTCCCCCGCTCATACGAGGGGTTCCTGGGCCTCAGGGCGGAAGCTCTGCCTGCATTTCTAACTACAGCGGGAACAGGCTCAAACCCCATCTCCCCCCCCCAGCCATTCCAGCCTCTGTCCCCCTTCCACCCAGGGCTAGGCTGCTCTGCACCCCACCCTTGTATTCAGGGGGTCAGGCAGGAGCGTGAGGGCAGATAGTAGCTGGGAGGACAGAGGGGGGTGGAGGGAGGGCGCAGTGCACGAGCCCAAGACTGCACCTAGCTGACTCAGTCAATTTTATCATACCAGACACCGCCCCCAGGCCCGGCCCTGCCCTGCCCAGCCCTGCCCTGCCCAGCTTGGCAACTCACTGCTGATGCAAACTTCCCCCCCCACCCCACCCCGCCCCGCTCCCCTCACTAGCCACTGCCCTGCTCACACTGCCAGCCACAGCCAGGACCCTGCCCTGCCCCCCCCCAGCGCCCCTTGTGGGAGACGCCGGGCTGGAGCAGCCAGGAGCTCCCCCCACAGCCAGGGCCCTGCCCTGCCCCCCACAGCGCCCCCTGCTGGGAGACACCGGGCTGGAGCAGCCAGGAGCTCCCCCCACAGCCAGGGACCTGCCCTGCTCCCCACAGCACCCCCTGCTGGCAGAAGCTGGGCGTTCCCTGCAGAGCTCAGTTTCGTAATCTGGGCTTGTTGTTTGGCTTACACTCTGGGCTAGGCCCTTCCCTTCCTGTGGGCAGAGCGAGCGCTGAGCCAGGAGATAATGCTGCTGGCAGCCACCCCCTGGCAGGACCTGACCCTCTGCCCTGTGTCACTCCTCCTGTGAGCGTGGGGGGCTGTTCCAGGGCACGTGGAATCATTGGCTCTGGGGCTGTTTAATTCCCCTGGGGGCTCAGGCTGCAGCCCAGCTCTGGGACCCTTCACCTCACAGGGTCCTAGAGCCTCGGCTCCAGGCCAAGGCCAATGCCAATGCCAAGCAGCTACACCGCCCCATAGCGCCCGCCCCACGAGCCCAGGTCAGCAGAGCACACATCCCCGACGGGACATGCCCAAGCTCCACAGGATGAGTATGGCCCAGTGGGGAACTGAACCTAGGTCTTCACCCAGGCTTGCGCCCTACCCACTGGGCCAGCCTTCCTAGCCAACTGCCCCCTCCCAGCTAATCCCACCTCCCACCTCTCCTAATGCTAACCCCCCACCTGCCCCCGACACAGCCCCCCAACCTCCTCAGACACAGCTCCACAGCCAGCTCCCGATGTCCCTGATACAGCCCCCCGACAGCTCTCCATCCAGTTCCCCAATGCCCCTGAGACTGCCCCCCAGACAGCACCCCCCCAGACACAGCCCTCCCAACCTAAACAACCTGCTGCCCCCCACAGCACACCCAATATGACTCCTCAGCTCTAACCCACCCACAGCCCCCCAATCCCCAACCACCCTACCTAATACAGCCCATTCTAACACAATCCTCTATCCCACACACTCCTTCAACCTCCCCCCACGCCTAACCAGCCCCATAGCTCCCCTACCCAACTGCCCTTCCAAACCAACTCTAACCCAGTCACCCCAATGACCCACACACAGCACCCTCAAACCAACACAGCCCCCCAACTTCTCCTGCCACCTCGTCCCTCCCAACCCCCTCCTGCCCCACACCAAGTTGTCCCCCCACCAAGCCATGTCGCCTGAAGGCTGGGAGCTGGGTCCCTAGCTGTGCTGGGTGGGGGGAGGGCCCAGCTGCCCCAGGAGCAGAGGGCCTGGCTCGGTGCCCGGCCGCCGAGCTGAGATGAAGGCTGGTGCCGAGTTTGGAAGCTGCATTTCTTGCTGTTCCCTCCTGGGCCAAACAGGAGCCAGGGTCCGGAGGTCACCAAGTGCCAGGGCAGGCAGGGGTTGCATAGGCTGCTTTTGGCTCTGTGTTCAGCTGCAGAGACCTTGGAGCTGGGTGCAGGCCCCAGTGTCCGAGTTAATCGGTTACAGCCTGTATTTGCCTTTGCAGCTGTCCACGGCAGGGTTGGACTTGTTGAAATTCAGCGTCCCAGGGAAGCCGGGAGGGCCTGGGCCGAGGCACCGAGTACTGGGCGATGTTTGGCTGTGCGGACCCCGCCAGCCATTGTCATGGGGAGACAGGAGAGGCTCATGGACTAGGGGGTCCCTGCCTGGGGGCCCTGCCGGGAAACTCGGGCTGCTGCAGCCCCCAGCTGGAGTCAAGTCCAGGCCCTCCCATGCTCTCCTGCAGGTGGGCCTGGCACTGCCAGCTCTGGGCTCTCCCCTGCCTGAGGAGTCCAAGCTCAGCAGTTAGTTCTGGTGCAGCTGCCCTGGTGTGGGGCGGGGGGCACGTGGCTCGTGGCTGACCAGGGAAGGGCTGTGGCAGTCAGTGGGTGTGGGCCTGTCTGCCTGGCCCAGAGAGGGGATCCTGCAGAAAGGCAGGGCTGGCAGCCAAGTGGCACAGCTGGACACACCTGAGGCTGTTTACCTGGAAAGTGAGCAAGGCTGGATGGCGTCAGCCCCACTCTCCGGCTGATTCCGAGGGCTGGCCTGTGCGGCAGGGGAGGGCCAGTATAAAGGTCCCAGCGCTGCTGAAGCACGGCACTTGCAAGAGGATAATTGCACAGTGCCCTACCTGTTCCTCGGTACCAGCGGTGAGTCTGGGGCCCTTCTCCACAGCACGCGCTGCCTCAGCCTTCTCCAGAGGCTGGCCCCCACTCCCACCCCCTGGGAGCGGGCTCTGGCTCACAGCTCTCCATGCTGCCCCAAGAGCCTTAGGCAAGGGGTCCCGGAGGTAACCTCCCTAGCTGAGGGGTCTCCTTTCCACAGCCCAGCCCAGCCCAGCTGAGGCAAGCTCTCCCCTCCCCCAGGGCTGGATGAGAGGTCTCTTCCCTCCCCTGTCCCTTCGCCAGCTGGAGGAGCAGTTTGGGTAGGCAGGGAGCGGAGGGTGATGTTGGCCAGCTTTCTGCCAGGGATGTGGGAGGAAAGGCGCTCGCCCCCTGGGTGCCAGTGGCAAGGGGGGCCCAGGCAGAGTTAAAGGGGTTCTGCTGCTTTTCCAGGCTTTCATTGTGGGGGTGAGCGCGGCTTCACCTGGACTCTCAGCCACAAGCGAGAGTGTTTTCTGCTCCGTCTCCACCACACTCCGCCGGCTGCCCTGACTGGGGAGCCATGGCTGCCCCAATCGCGAGCCAGGAGGCATGTGAGTGGATTTACTCCTCCTCTGTGGCTCCCCCTGTAACGCAGTCCCTGCTGAGGCCCGTTCTCCAGCCGCCTTTACCATATGGGCAGCTAGCTCACAAATGCCCCGAAGGGCTCTGCAGCCCTCTGAAGCCCCAGCTACCGTCCCAGCTCAAGGGCGCTAAGCACCATCCAGCAGCTCCTGGGGGCGGTGCAGACTCCTCGGCGCGGCTGCTGGATTTTCCCAGCCATGGAGTCTGGGGCCAGAGGAGACAAACCTCAGATCCAGCCTGCTCCTCGCCTAGGGGCCTCCAAGCCTGCTGTTCCCACATCCGACACCCACCCCACGCTCCTCGGGCAGACGGGCCACAGCTGAGCCTTGGTGCTACTTCACCTGCCAACCCCAGAATGATGCCCAGCGCGCGCTGACCCTCTGAGGGCAGGGCTCCCCTCTCCCATCGCTGCCCAGCGCCCGCTGACCCTCTGGGAGCAGGGCTCCCCCCTCCCATCGCTGCCCAGCGCCCGCTGACCCTCTGGGAGCAGGGCTCCCCCCTCCCATCCCTGCCCAGCGCCCGCTGACCCTCTGAGGGCAGGGCTCCCCGCTCCCATCCCTGCCCAGCGCGCGCTGACCCTCTGGGGGCAGAGCTCCCCGCTCCCATCGCTGCCCAGCGCGCACTGACCCTCTAGGGGCAGGGCTCCCCCTCACATCGCTGCCCAGCGCCCGCTGACCCTCTTGTGGGACATCCTGGGCCATTTCCCAGCATGCTCCAGTTGCTTTCCAAGCGAAATCCTTCCCTCCCGTGCTGCCCCATGTGGCGCCCGGGCTGGGGAAGAGTGGGGCACAGACCCACACCAGACTAGAAGCTGGGGTCTCTTCTTAGTCGCTGGGCCATTTCCAGTGAGACAGCCTGAGCGCCCACCAACCCTCTGTGCCGCCCCAGCAGGCAGGGTCCCTTGGTGGCCATCGCAGCCCCAAAGCAAGAACTCAGCTGCACTCTGGCACGGACCTGCTGTGGCTGGGGGAGAGGCGCCCCTCCCCACCAGCCCCAGCACAGACCTGCCCCGGACTTGCTGCAGCCGGAGGCCCCCTCCCTCAGCCTAGCCCAGGCCCGCCGGAGCTGCCACAGCTGGGGAGAGGAGCCTCTCCTCCTGCCTGCATCCCAAAACCCTCATCCCTGGCCCGCACCCCCCAGACCCCAAATCTCTGCACCAGCCCTGAGCCCCCTCCCACAGCCCAAACCCCTTGACCCCACCTCAGAGCCTGCCCCCCCGCACTCCAACCCTGTGCCCCAGCCCTGAGCCCTCTCCTGCACCCCGAGCCCCTCATCCCCCACCCCAAAGCCCACACCCCCAGCCAGAATCCTCACCCCCCTGCACCCCAACCTTCTGCCCCAGCCCTGAGCCCCCTCTCACACCTTGAACCCTTCATCCCCACCCCCATCCTCGAGTCCGCACCCCCAGCCAGAATCCTCACCCCCCCTGCACCCCAACCCTCTGCTCCAGCCCTGAGCCCCCTCCCACACTCTGAACCCCTCAGCCCCACCCCCACCACATGAATTTTGTTATGTGCTCCAATATGAAGGTCATGTGTCACACATCACCTCCATAGTGGTGCACATAACAAAATTAATTCCACACGTGAACATAAAAAATTAGAGGAAACACTGCCCACAAGGACTCTAAGGTGACCAGCAGACAGGTTTACAGCTGCCCAAGAGAGGCAAGTTATTTGCTGCTTTAGGGATGAGGTCCTTTCCCTTTCCTTTAGCTGGGCCTAGTGGGCATTTCCTGGGTTTATTATAATACTGTGGTTTGTCTACAGCTCAGATTGATCCAAAAACAGCTTTAACTCTGACCCCCATTAGGGCCTGTCTCCTAGTCAGCCATTCACCACCCCTTGCAGCCAGCCACCGGGTTCTTCAGCAGCAGCAGTGTCTGCATGATCACAAACATCCCCTCACGCTACACGTACTGCCCTGAAAAGCCCCCGCTACTGCCTGAGAGTGCCCCACATCCTGGGCCAGCTCCGTCTACGGCAGTGGACCTCATTGTGACGAGGGACAAAAACCGCTCTAGCCTTGGAGTGCCCGAGACAAGGACGCCTGCTGCAGCTCAGCCCCAAGGCTCTGTCCCTGTGTACACACTCACGCGTGCACCCAGCGTGAATGAAACTGCCCGTGTGGACTCTCTGAATTCAGCTGAAGCCTGGCTTGTATCAGTGGGGAAGTGAGCTAAGCTACATTGGTACAAGCCAGGTTTACACTGAGTGCAGAGCATCCAGGCAGGGCCTTGTGCCTGATTGACAAAAGGGGAGATTTTAAACCAGAGCAACTTTGAACATGGACTAGTCCCAGTTCTATTTCACTGCACAGGAATAAGGTGGTTACTTATAGCCCATCATTTTTTTGGGAGACTCTTGAAAAGGATTGTTTATGCTCTGCAAAATCCCATACAGGCTCAACACATCAGCTCCTTCTCCCATAAATAGAACGCTTTGGCAACAGGGCAGTTAGTAGCTAGAGAACAAGGGTGGACAACATCTGTGTCTCTTTGAGCCCCAGGATTGTCATTACCCTGTTAAATCTACGCGAGGGGCCTCGGCTTATCAAGCGACAGGCAATTGTGGGGTGCCAGAGATCTAACCTCCGTTATGGGACAGTCTGGGAAAACCAGCACTGCCCGGGGAGGCTTCCGAAGAGCACGGCCATCTCTACGGGGCGAAGAACACTCGGTCACACCTTTGTAAGGACACCAGCCACGTAGCAGGGCCACCCCCTTGTGCACAGAATGGCGCTGCAAGTACCCTAGCGCTCCCCTCCCCCCACCCCCAATTCTTGGTGACTTGGCCCCCCAGCTCAGCCCCAGAGGCGCCCCACCCCACACCCCGTTGGGGTATCAAAGTCCAAACCAAGCCAGTTTCCTGCCCCAGCGAAAGCTAGACACAGCCTGGCTTCCTGAGGGTCTCGCTTCTCTGCATCTCTTTTTAGCCCAACCTCTGGACTCAGCCCTCCTGAGCCTCGTGGGGCAGCCTCCCTCCTGGGCTGTGCGGGAGCCCCACAAGACCCCTCGTCAGAGGGCTCCCCAGCCTGGGAACTCTCTGTTTAGAGCTGCCTGCCCTCTTCTCCTTCCCAGGGCCTCTCCCTGCACAGCTGGGCTCCCTCCCACTGGCAGCCCTGCTCACTTCGCAGCAAACTCCACCACTTTCCCTCTCCCCTCTCGGCCTCTCCCAGGGCTCCTCCTTGGCCTCAGGCCTGGGCACAAACGTTCTCCCTTGGGGCAGGGTGTCACGGACTCACAGATCGTGCCCACTCTTGGCCCCGTGCGGTCCATGGGGGGTGCCCCTTCCAGTGCGACAGCTCTTCTCGGGGGCCCACTCTCTCTCAGGGTCAGGCCCCTCCACCTCCTGGATCCGCACCTCTCTGAGCCTTAGCACGTCTGTCTCTGCCGTGGGCCCCCTCAGGGAGTCCACTTGCTCTGGACCCCCGGGGCCTCAACCCCCGAAGGGGTTGATGCAACCCTGTTCTCTAGCCCGGAGTGACTCCTAGCCAGCGTAAAACAGGAGGATTTATTGAGAGTTGAACACAGCACAGGAAACTCTCAGGGCCTCAGGCCTGGCCTCCCTCAGCCCAGCACATCCCAGTCTCCCTGCATCCAGGTGGGCTCTGCCTGCTCCACCTCTCCAGCCCAGAGCCCCCCTGATCCCAGCTGGGCATCTGAGATCACCGGCTCTAGGCCCCGCCTCTGTTCATTGTCTTCTCTCCAGGTAAACAGAGTTGTAATCCGGGGCCTTCTCTCCTCGCTTCTGTCCTCTGGCTGGAACCAGCTGGTTAGGTCACAGGGTCCTCACTCTGCAGCCCATTGTCCGCCCACTGGCCAGAACCGGCTGCGTCTCCTCAGCTGGGCCTCCGGGTCGCCAGGTCACCGGTCACTGGGGTATCCATCCTCCCGGCCATCGGCTGGGTCCCCGAGTCCTCTGTCCAGTCCTCTGCAAAACACACTCCCTCTCCCTTCACCTCGTTAAACCAGTAACACCCAGGGAAACTGGGTCCCACCCCCTCCGCATGCAAACCATTGAAACTCCACAGAAAACAAGAAAATCTCCCACTACGTCACACAGGGTAAGCCCAGTCCTGCTTTCCGGGGCTTTCCCTTGGCCCCCCGGCATTGGGGCTCTGCTGGGGCATCTCAGCCTGCAGGTCTCTGCCCATCTCCCCCTCACCAACCCACTGGCTGCCCGTCCATTTCTGTCTCCCGCACGCCCGGATGGGCCTCTTGTCCCCTGACCCTGTGGGGTGGTGGGCTGCATCTGGCACAGGGGCAGCCCCGGAAGGGCCAGCTCACCCTGTGACATGTCTCTGTCCTGGTGGATGCTGTCCCATGGGCACATGGGGATTACGTCTGCCAGAGGCAGGCGATGGGCCGAGATGGGCCATTGGCCTGCAGCAGTCAGGGTTCAGGTATGTTCACACCTCTTGGGCTGTCTAGGAACCGGCTTCTCACTGGGCCCTCCTCTGGCCAACGCCTCCTGTGGCCGGGACCATCCTGCGGCGGCAGCAGCTTGGTAACCCCCGCAGGGAACGCGGCGCGTGTTTGGGAGCAGAGTGCTCTGCTGTGGCCAGGCTGGTGCCTGGGGAAGCTCCCGGGACTTACCGCTGTATGGCGTGCTGGCCCAGTCTGTACTGCTCCTTGCACTCCCTCAAGCCAACTCCTGCAACCTCAGCAAACTGCCTCTGGGCTCTGCATGTGGGCTCCCTTAGCAAGGGCCATCTGGGCAATGCTGTGTCGGGCCCTCTAGCCCAGAGCCCCTGCCATGGGGCCAGTGCCAACACTGCCCCACAGAGCCTGGGCGTGCTGGAGCTGGGTCGTGGCTGGCCTGCAGTCCTGCTCCTCACGCTGTGCTCCACGAGGTGCATTCCCAGCTCTGCCCCGCAGGGCGGGAAAGTTCCTGTCCCCACAAACCACGCAACAGCTGCTGGCCGGGGCGTCCAGGCTGTCCCCGAACAGCACCTGTGAACAGCCACAGACCCACTCCCGCTCAGGGAACTGACCCTCGCTGGACCTGCTGGCTGTGTTCCCCAGTGGCGCCCCAGCCTGCTTTCCATGCTGCCTTTGGACCTGTCTGCTCCAGCCTCTCTCAGGAGCAGGGAGACCCAAACGCTGAGCCCTGAAACCAGCGCCCAGACGGGTGCATCACGGACCCTGCCCTGCCCCCCGCTCATACAGATCTAGTTAGGGTGACCAGATGTCCAGCTTTTAAAGGTTTCAGAGTAGCAGCCGTGTTAGTCTGTATCCGCAAAAAGAACAGGAGTACTTGTGGCACCTTAGAGACTAACAAATTTATTAGAGCATAAGCTTTCGTGGGCTACAGCCCACTTCTTCGGATGCATCCAAAGAAGTGGAGGCTTATGCTCTAATAAATTTGTTAGTCTCTAAGGTGCCACAAGTACTCCTAGCTTTTAAAGGGACAGTCCAGTCTTTTGGGACCATTTTCTTCTATAGGCGCCTATTACACCCCACCCCGTCCTGTTTTTTTCACAGTTGCTATCTGGTAACCCTAGATCTAGTTAGTAACGCCTGAATTGCAAACACCAGTCCCTGCCCCGCTGCTATCATCGCCCAGCCCTGGCCCTGTCTAGCCTGCCCCACCCACTGGTATCGCTGGCCCGACTCCCTGCCTTCCCCCAAGCCCCTTCCCCCCCCCCCCACCGCCCCTCAGCCCACCTCCATCTCTCCCCCCCAGCTCCCCTGACTGACTCCACCCCCCAGGGGCGGCTCCAGGCACCAGCGCGGCAAGCACGTACCTGGGGCGGCAAGCCGCAGGGGGTGGCAGTCAGGGAGCCTTCGGTGGCACGTCTGTGGGAGGTCCGCCGGTCTCGTGGCTTCAACGGCAATTCGGCGGTGGGTACCCTGAAGCTGCGGGACCAGGGACCTCCTGCAGGCATGCCGCCGAAGGCAGCCTGCCTGCCATGCTTGGAGCGGCAAAATACATAGAGCCGCCCCTTCCACGCCCACCTCCATCTCCCTCCCCACCCCCCGGCTGCCTCCAGAGTCCACCCCCGCCTCCATCTCTGCCCCGGCTTCCCTGCCTGCCTTCCCTGATGGTGTTGCCATGTGCGTGTGGTGGGCACATCCCTCCCGCTCTCCAGCCCCCTTCCCTGGCGCTCTCTGTTCTGCAGGCAGAGCTACTCTTATGTGCATCTCAGCCCTCCCTGTCTCCTCGCTGCTAGCTCATTATTATGGCCACCTTAAAAGCGTCACGTCCCTCACTCTTCCAGCTCTGTGGCGCATGGCTCCTATGGGCTAAGTTTGTGCAGCATCTGGCCCGGCCGGGCCCATGGCGATAATACAAACAATTTTAACCCTTCTGCCGGTGCGGGGTCGGGGTCCGCAGCAAGGCGGGCTGGGTTCAGTTTTCTAGGGGTTCCTAAAGGGCCAACCTCAGCTTAGAAACTTGGGAACCTATACACCCCCCAGGGCACCTCTGATAGGCAATAGAGTCCGTCTCAAGCCCTGCGCCCATGGGTTCAAAACCAACCCTTGGCAGGAGGGGAGACAACACAATAAATGTGGGCCAGCCTGCAAGTAATAATTCACTTACACCCCTTCAGTCAGACCCAGGGGTCCCTCTCATTTGTTATGTCCATGTGCAGAATGAATTTTGTTATGTGCACCACTATGGAGGTGTTGAGTGACACATGACCTTCATATTGGAGCACATAACAACATTCCTGTGGCAGGGGTGGGGCCAAGGGGTTCACAGTGTGGGAGGGGGGTCAGGGCTGGAGCAGAGGGTTGGGGTGCAGGGGGGGGTGTGGACTCTGGGATGGGGGTGGGGATGAGGGGCTCAGGGTGCAGGAGGGGGCTCAGGGCTGGGACAGAGGGTTGGGGTGTGGGCTCTGGGATGGGGTGGAGGATGAGGGGTTTGGGGTGTGGGAGGGGGCTCAGGGCTGTGGCAGAGGGTTGGGGTGCAGGGGGGTGCGAGCTCTGGGGTGGGGCCGGGGATGAGGGGTTTGGGGTGCAGGCTGCCCTGGGGCTGCAGTGGGGAGAGAGGACTCCCCCCAGTCCTCTCTCACCGCAGCAGCTCGGGGCAGGGGGAGGGGCACCTCTCCCCCGGTTGCGGCAGGTTCACGCTGGGGCCCGGCGACGAAGGCACCTCTCCCCACCGTGAGCCCCTGTGCAGGGCTTCATAGGCAGCTGCGCGGCTGCACGGCTCGTATGGAACTTAGGTCAAACCCTCCCGCCCCAGGTCCTTCCCAGCAGCCCAAGCTCAGGCCTTCCCCAGCCGCTGCACCTGGGTCACGGTGAGCAGCGGGGGCTGGTCCCCGTTTTCTGTCCTAGGTGGGGCAGCAGCTCCCCAGCTCACAAGATTTATAGGTTCAATTGTGGGGCAGGGAGGTGACACCCCCATAGCCACGGCTGGGCTCTTGTGGCTGGTCTCTGGCCATCCAACTCCCCTGAGCTCTGCACCAGCCGTCAGCCTCAGGACAGGCCACCTGGAGTCACTGCGTAGCACAGGCACAGCGACAGTGACACCCGGCCTTTGCCAGCAAATCTCCCCCCCCCCTCGTTTCCCACCTGTGCCCAGCTCTTTCCAGCCGGACCAGGCCAGAGCTCCGTCCGAGTGACCCCAGCACAGCCGGGGGGGGGCTCTTGTCCCGCCCTTTCCCAAGAGAGTCAAGAGTGTTTTATTGCCCCCAAACTCAAAACTTACCTGTATTTTAACCAAAACAGCCCCAAATGCCACAGAACTGAAATGCAAATGAGGCCTGGACCCCGCAGTCAGCTCCCCAGCAGAGAGCCCCTCCACCCCCCATTGGAGCCCTGGCTCACCCTGTGGGGCCCCCTGCTCCCCCGGGTGCGATGGGGCGCTCCCTGCTCTCTAGGGCTCCAGAGCTTGCGGCTCCCACAAGAACTTCCTCCTGAACACGCTGCTGCTTGCTCTGCTCCTGCAGTCTGAGCCCTGCCCTGTCTCCCGTCCCCGGTGCTTGGGGCTCTTGGCAGAGCCCGGAGCTCCTCGCTAGAGAGCAGCCCAGGAGCTCGTAGGGGTGCCGGGGCGTGAGCAAGGAGCCGCGCTCCTCTGGCCTGGCTGGCTCTGCTGCCAACAGATTCCAAAGGCCATTTTTGCTCTTCACACAACAGAGCAGCAAGGAAGCACACAGGTGTAGAGGAGTCCCATTACCCATGCCCCTCTCCCCATGCCGTGCCGGCCTAGCCCCACACACACTCCTGTGCCAGAGGGGCTGGGGGCTTCTCAAACGCACAGCGCAGCCAGGGCCACTGGAGGCTCACAAATTATTGACAGGAGACGCCCCAAGGCTCATGCAGTCCGACCTGCAGCAGGGGCAGGCTTTCCATGTGTCAGCATTGGGCTCGTGGCTCGGGCACCGGGCTGGGACTCAGCCCATCAATTCCCAGCTGTGCGACCCGGGAAGTCACTGACTCTACTGGTCCCCACTCCCTGCTGGACAGGGCCGCCCAGAGGGGCGGGCGGGGGAGGGCAAGTGGGGCAATTTGCCCCGGGCCCCACAGGGGTCCCCACGATAATATAGTATTCTATAATATTGCAACTTTTTTTTATGGAAGGAGGCCCAAAAATTGCTTTGCCCCAGACCCCCTGAATCCTCTGGGCAGCCCTGCTGCTGGAGAGGGGTGTACATGCAGGAATGGCAGTACCCAGCAAGAGGGACACGAGAGAGGCAGCTCTCCCATGCCTGCAGAGCTGTCTGGCAAAGCCGTGATGTTCCCCCCTGCGTGGCAGACGCCCGTCTCTTGCTGCACAGGGGGATGGCTGTTCTTGGCCTCTCACGGCTCGCGCTGCAGCAGAGGGCATGACAATGCGAGGCCTCGGGTGGCCCCAGAACAGAGGCTCCTGGGTTGCCCAGCTGGGACACCGGGCTCTGGCACAAACTGTGTTCTCGTTCCAAGAAGGAGCTGCCAGTTGCCAGATGTTTGTCAGAAGCCACCACGCAGTGACTGATGCCAACTCTGCACCATGGCGAGGAGCTGGCCTGCACCTCCCCTCAGCCCTCTGACCCACCTCCTGGCAGCAGCTGTGCACCTGAGCTCCCACAGCCAAGCACCTGAACTTCCCTGTTTAATGATGCTGGTTCTGGCGGGACACAACTGAGAGTGCCAATTCATGACAAATTGCTTAAACAGGGCAGTTACAGCCCAAGGCTGGGGTTTTTCCACCTCTAAGGCAAACCAAACCAGCCAGCCAAAGAGGACTTTGGTTTTGCCCCACTGACTAACCACAAGTCACACAAGCAATTCCCTTAGACACTCTAGTTTCCCAGTATCACCACCAGTGCCACTCGTTATGGGGACAAATGGTTATGAAAACCAATACCCCACTAAAAGAAAAAAAGTTCTCCTGATCCCCAGGGACCAAGCCCCAGACCCAGGTCAATATACAAATCAGATCTTACCCACAAATCACGCTGTTGCCAATCCTTTAGAATCTAAAATCTAAAGGTTTATTCATAAAAGGAAAAAGATAGAGATGAGAGCTAGAATTGGTTAAATAGAATCAATTACACACAGTAATGGCAAAGTTCTTGGTTCAGGCTTGCAGCAGTGATAGAAACTGCAGGTTCAAATCAAGTCTCTGGAACATCCCCAATTGGGATGGGTCATTCAGTCCTTTGTTCAGAGCTTCAGTTTGTACAAAGTCCCTCCAGAGGTATGAAGCAGGATTGAAGACAAGATGGAGATGAGGCATCAGCCTTTTATAGTCTTTTCCAGGTGTAAGAACACCTCTTTGTCCTTACTGTGGAAAATTACAGCAAAATGGAGTCTGGAGTCACATGGGCAGGTCCCTGCATACTTTGCTGAGTTACAAGGCATATCTGCCTTCTCTCAATGGGTCAATTATATAGCTGATGGTCCTTAATGGGCCATCAAGCAGGCTAGGCAGAGCTAACACCAACTGTCTGGGATGTCACCCAGAAGCATAGCATAAGTTTGAAATACAGACAGTATAGAGCCAATATTCATAACTTCAACTACAAAATTGATACACACATATAGACAGCATAATCATAACCAGCAAACCCTAACCTTGTCTTAGACACTTCATTTGACCCCCTTTATACAAGATTTGGTGCCACTACAGGACCTTGGTTGCAACCATGTTCTATAGGGTCCCAGTTCAAATCAATAACGTTACACCCTGGCTACATCCTGGCCTGCATCCGCCAGGGAGCTCTGGGTCCACGGCGAGCTGTCCCATCAGAGCGAGCCCGGCTTGTTCTCTGGGCCCTGGGGCCATGGTGAGCCGTCCCTTTAGAGCGAGCCCGGCTTGTTTTCTGGGCCCTGGTGACAGTCACCTCTGCAGCGGGGGCGTGAGCTGGCGTCGCCCTGAGGCAGCGTGAGGCTCTGGCCATGGGGGGGCAGTGGAGAGAGCACCCGGTGGGGTCCCTGGCATGCCAGGAGGGCAGGGAGCCAGACTCGTTCTCGTGGGCAAGGTGGGAGCAGGCGCGGGGCTGGGCCCGGCTGGAATGCAGGACACTGGCACTTTGTTTGGCAGGGGGTAGGCGGAAGTCAGGGCATTTGATCTGAATTCTACAGTGTGTTGTTCAGGGTCCCATAAAGGCCTCATTGTATGTGAATAGTTTATAAAGCAGCATATGACTTCCCAGTGCAGGGCAGCGGCAGATAGAGACAAGGGCAGGCAGCGCGGGGGGCTGAGCTGCGCAGAGACATGAGAGCTTAGCGGGGACCCTTCCGGGCTGCTCAGAAAGGACACACTCCTCACCACAAGGTAACACGGCCGCTACAGGCCCCGACCCATCTCCTGCTCCTGCCCCTCGGCAGAGCTCTGCACAGGGGTCAGTGGCGCAGGCGGAGCCGATGGGCAGAGGCAGGTGATGGCTGCAAGTCGCGTTTCTGGGTCTGTCTGGGGCTGGCAACCCCAGCAGGGGAACGGACGCTCGTCCGCTGGGCCCGCTGCGGCTGCTCCCAGTGTTCTGGCAGGGGACGGGGAGGTGTTGTTGGGGTCCTGGTGCCATTCTATTCTGATGGCCGGTGCAACGTTCTCCCCCGTTCTCCCCCGTCGTGGTGCTCTGGCTAGAGGTTGGGAGAAGGGGGCAGGCAGCAGGGGGCTGGGAGACGTCCTGGTGGAAGTGGGTGGCCCAGGTACACCCAGTCACAGCTTATCAGCAGAGCAAACAAGGGCTGGGGCTGTGTGGGGGGAGCGAGGGGCTGGCCCCAGGCGGGGCGGGAGCGCGCAAGGGTAACACGTGCCCTCACTTCCTGGCATGCAGCAAACAGCAGCAAAGGCCCATGCAGTTCCCTGGCCCCGTGGCACTTGGTGCATGCTGCTCCCTAGCAGGACGTGGGGTGAGCCAGGTGCCCTGGCCCAGGAGACCACATCACCCGCTGCTGCTTAGTGCTCCGGCCCCAGCAACACCTTTTGGGGCTTGACCCTTCCTCAGCAAGCCACTGACCTGCCCAGATTGAGGCCCTCTGTCCTGCTGAGCGCTCTGCTCCTGCCCGGCCGGGCTGCGGGTGGAGAGCAGAGCCCCTGACTGTGCCCCATGCTGGGGGTCAGCAGCAATCAGCGCGCATGCCAGGGAAAGCTGCACCCCACCGCACTCCTCCCCACTCCTGAGGGGGAACAGCTGCCCACAGTCCACCCCAGTCCTCCAGCCGCTGGCCCCAAATCCCACACCAGAGTGCCCTGGGCTCTGCAGGGTGAGGGAGTGCTGCAAATAATATGCAAATGAGCAATCCAATCAGCACAGACACCCCAGGCCCCAATCGCTACATGACATTCAATGTGTTCTAAGCTTCCCCTACCTCAGCTTCAGGGCGCTGCAGCCGGGGGGCTGAAATCAGCAGGGCGAAGCTGGAGGGTCAGACAGCTGGGGCAAGGGCAGGGGGGGTTGGAGCTAGAGAGCCCCAGGAGGAGGGAGGGGATGAGCAGATTAGTTGGATTCTCCTGTGAACGATCAGCCATGAGAGGGAACTATGTCGAGAATGAAAAGCCCATTGTTAGTGTAACCCAGACACCTCCTGGGTGTGGTGTCTGTCCCATCTAGTGGCACCGAGACCATGAAGAGGGATTAATGAGTTTGCTCCGCAGCCTTAGCTGAGCCAGTTGGCTTTTAGCTCATGCTGCAGAAACCCCAGGTTTGATCCTGCCTGCCAACGACTGGGGTCTGTCTGTGTTACGTTCGGTTTCAGAGTTAACACTTCACTGAGGTGTCCGGATTAGTTCCCAGCTCCCTGTGCTCGTTTCAGGCTGCCTGCAGACTCTGGCAGAGAGCCTGGTGTTTGTTTCAAAGTGGTCAAAATTCTGCAGGCTTCCTTTACAGCATGAGGGCTAGAAACACAGACCAAGAGTGTCACTAGTGGTGACTCAGTGTGGGTGCCCACCTGCAGACAGCCAGGCCTAACATACAGCGTGGTCGGCCCCCCAGCTACCACTGGCCAGGCTGTGCGGACACTCACATCAACAGAGGAAAGGGCTAAGTAAGAAGCACGGTGAATGCTGTCCCTGGATCCTCGACTGCTTTTGGCCTCTGGTCTCCAGTCCTCTCAGTCCACAGGGCCCATCTCTAGGGTCTCTGGGCTGCTAACCATCTCCTGCTGCTGTCTCTTGCAGGTGTGAGGCACGATGAATTGGGCAGGCCTCTACACAGTGGTGAGCGGTGTGAACCGCCATTCCACTGCCATCGGGCGCATCTGGCTTTCTGTCATCTTCATCTTCAGGATCATGGTGCTGGTGGTAGCAGCTGAGAGTGTCTGGGGGGATGAGAAATCTGCCTTCACTTGCAACACACAGCAGCCAGGTTGCAACAGCGTCTGCTACGACCACTTCTTCCCCATCTCCCACGTGCGCCTGTGGGCCCTGCAGCTGATCCTGGTCACCACACCCGCCCTGCTAGTGGCCATGCACGTGGCCTACCAGCAGCACCAGGAGAAGAAGCTGCTGGTGCTGACGGGGCACGGCGACACCAAGCACCTGGAGGAGGTGAAGAAGCACAAGATGCGCATCTCAGGCTCCCTGTGGTGGACGTACATCTGCAGTGTGATATTCCGACTCCTCTTCGAGGCTGTCTTCATGTACATCTTCTATATGATCTACCCTGGTTACCAGATGATCCGGCTGGTCAAGTGCGAGGCCTACCCATGCCCCAACACCGTCGACTGCTTCATCTCCCGGCCCACCGAGAAGACCATCTTCACTGTCTTCATGCTGGCCACCTCGGGCATCTGCATCATCCTCAACATGGCCGAGCTGGTGTACCTGGTGGTGCGGGCCTGTGCCCGCCGGGCCCAGCGGGACTCCAACCCCACATCGGGGAAGAGCTCCTTGTACGGCCACAAGCTCTCCACCGAGTACAAGCAGAACGAGATCAACCAGCTGCTGACGGAGCAGGACGGCTCCCTCAAGGACATGCTGCGCCGCAACCCGGGGCTGCAGGAGAAGAGTGATCGCTGCTCCGCCTGCTAGAGGCACCAGCCCCATTGGGTGGGGGCCCTGCCATGGCACAAGGCTCTTACCCCTCAGCCCTCCACCGGGAGCCATGGGGGACAGGCTCTGCAGGGAGACGAAGAGTATTGAACGGAGCCTGTTGGTACACTCATGACTGCCTGAGCTCCGGCCCTGGGACACTGCCAGCTTGTGCACAGGTGTCGTGCCAAGGCCTTCACCCCTCACTGCCATGGGCCCATGGCCACGCACAAGCCCAGTCATCACACCCTGAAACCCGTCAGAAAGGCTGGGGCGGCTGCAGAGCGCTCGGAATTTGCCTTAATTCATTGTGTGATGTCCCCCAAGCCCCACCGGTGCCCCCAACAGAGGCCCTGTCTCCTGCAGGGAAAGGAGCCATCCTCATTGCGGGGCCCAGCCCCCGTGGCTGCTGAGACAGAGGACACCAGGTGGGGCCTGGCAAGTGGAGTGTCGGAAATGTCGGCCATTAAAGCTGTGTTTTCAGGAGCTGCCTCTCTCCCTTTGTCACCTGGGGTTTGGTGAAGGCTCAGGATCCCCGGGGCGGCGGGACTGCAGGCCCCCCCCCAAACCCTGCCAAGCCGGCCCACTGGGCCAGCTCCTTCCTGTCCTGCTGGGGGCTGGGCCAAGCACAGACTGAACAGAGAGCTGCATCCCCCCAAACACCTACCAAACCCTCCGGGCTTCTCACGGCAGCCAGGCCCTTCCCCTGTGTCCTGCATGGCAGTGTGGTATCCGGGGGCTGCTCGGACCCTGCCCAGCCCCGCAATGCTGCCAGAAGGCTGCAGACCGCCCAGGTTCTGTGAGCATACTGTGAGTGTCCATCTGTCCTGGGCTCACAGCTCCTTGGTCAGCATGGGATGCCTTTCCAGCAGCATGTGCAGCAGGACAGCTTTCTCCCCCAGGGCCAGGACCCATCTTGCTGCACATGCAAGTCCCAGACCCCTGTGCCCCCTGCCCCTGCTGGACGGGGCACACTCACAGGCCAGAGACCACTTCAAAGCCCAGCTCTGTGACATACCAGGGCACAATCCAGACTAGTTGGGGGCTGTGTCACCCCTGCCCTGCAACCTTGGGTGCCTTGCTGTAGCAGCTCCGACCCGGACTCTTCACAAACAGCCTCCAGCATGCAGGGCAGCCCCTGAGTGTCTGTGTGTGACTGCACCCAGCCAGCCACACCCTGGCTCTCACCAGCCTGGGTTACACTGCAGGGTGACCCCAGCACACCCCCAGTCCTGTACGTCCAGCCCTGGCCTGGACAGCAAATATATTAAATCCAATATTCCTTTAATGGAATAATATGCCAGTTAATTAGCTTAGATAGTTCTTCAGACACTTCACTTAAACACACTGGCTTAGATAAAACAGCCAAACATGTTTATTATCTACAAGGAGAGAGATTTGAAGTGAGTACAAGTAACATGGCATAAAAGTCAGAAATGATTAGAAGAAACTAAAGAGAAACCCTTTGTTGGTCCCTTGCTTAACAAACTACAGCAAGGTCAAGCAAAGCCTCTCACCACATGCTGCAGCAGATTACTGTCCAAATGCTCAGGTCAAGACCCTCCCCAGAGTCCAACAACTGCTTCCTTCTGCTCTTCAGGCACAGTAAATGTGATGGGGGGGGCACGTTGGGGTGTTTGGCCCTCCTGTTTATGGTTTCAGTCCCCCAAAAAACATTTCCAGTTGGTACCAGGAGCCAAAATGTCTAGAGGGAAGGATGTTCCCTGCTGTTTTTTTCTCACCTGTTTGAGCTTCATTTCCCTCCCTGCTTGATGATTCTGTTTCCTGCTTAAATGCAAATGAAGCAGAGTGCGCTACTTTGTGTAGGACAGACCTGTCTGCCTGGGCTGGGCTGTGGGGTGTGGAACGTGTGCGAAGCACCATCCAGGGAAACCCTACCACTACACACACAATGGTGGCACATTTTACCAGGATGCTACTGAGCAGCAGATGAGTTTTCACAGGGCTCCTGTGCAAAGGTGATTCCAAGAGTGAGCAGGTGTGAATATAGCCCCCACCCCCAGCCCTGTGGGTGGGGCACATTCACAGGCCAGGGATCCCCTGCAGCCCAGCCTACAGGTTGTGCCGCATAGGATAGAGTTGGGGCTCGGGGAAGACATCAAGGGACCCCCCCCTCAGAAGTGGGAAGGGGGGCTGCTCCCTGCTAGCCTGGGGCTGGGGGGCAGGTGTGGGGGGTCTCAGCTGTATGTTTCTTTAATTTTCATGAGTAGTTTTCTCCCCTGGCTAGCTGGACATGGGGCCACTGAGGGGAGGGCAAAGGAGGCGCTAAGCCTTATGTGTGTGGGGGACACACACCATGCTGGAGAAGAGGACGGGGGTACCACGCTTGGGAGATCTCCATGCAGCTGAGGCAGTGGAGTGTGCTGGGTGCTGCGTGGTGTGGGGCAAGGATGTAGCCCCAGCCCAGGCCTGTCCTGCCCCCTTGCTGACAGTACCACACTTGGGCCACGCAGACAGCCCCTCAACCTGTCCCAGACAGACCGCCTGGGCTGCCCTGTGGAGGGCAGGCAGCATGCCCACCACAACTGGCCCTTGCACGGAGCAGATACAGGGGCCTTGTCCCTGCCCGGAGAGCAGCCGGGCAGCGGTTGCTGTCCCCGGGCACAGGGCAACCCCAGACGCATTCCCAGCCTGCCGTATGGAGGCAAGCAGCATAGGGTGCAGTATGACCAGTTCCACCAAAGCTGGAGCCTAAACACCTGAATGAAGCTTAGTCTACCCTCATACTTTTCCTGGGCTTATTGAGAATATGAAATAAGAGAAATCCAAAGTATGACTCTAACCGGTTCCCATGTGTACAGGTCAGTCAGACTTTTGAATTGGTGGGAATGGATTTAACAGGGCCATTACCGGCAACGAAGGAGGGATACCGGTATATACTGACAGCCACAGACTATCTTACAAGATGAGTTGAAGCATTTCCACTTCGAAATAAGTTGGCATCTGAGTTGTTAAAAAAAAATGTACAAAATTATACAGCAACTTGGATGTCCACAGCGTTTACTGACAGATCCTAGGCCAGAATTCAATAATGAGGTAAATACTTTTTTCTGAGGTTGTTTTTGACTATGTCTTCAACCACACTTTCAGATCACAGATAGCTGACAGTAAACATGGGCTTCATTGCCCTGGGGAGTTTTTCTTTATGGGCATTTTTGCTGACAAGTTTCTATGAACTCCCACTCAACTTTGGCAAGGATTACTACTGGTCAGCCCATCAGGGTTGCTATAAAATTTTATTCTTTCATCTCTTTATACCCACCAAACCTGTCCAAAGGAAAGTTTATGGCATAACATTTTTTCTTTCAGTATAACCTAGACATTTGCAAAAAATTGGGACTACAGCATAGCTTCACCAGCCCATACCACCACAAACCAAATGGATTGGCTGAAAACACAAACAAATCCATCAAAAAGGTAATTTTACGGCTGGGAAAATTACAGTATTAATAGCAAGGAGAATGCACTATGACAGAAGCTACAAACTGCTTCAAAATGTTAGTACGTCGCAAGTCCACTTGTCTTTTATTTCAAGAAAAAGTAATCGTAGCAATAAACTAGGATGGCCTCTTTATGCCTTTTGGATCACGTATAATTTCTCTCAGTAAAGACAGTCCTTTCCCCTCCCCCCACAAATAATTAGGTCCTATGATGATGTCACTTGAATAGATATGTGGGCAGAGTTGGCATCGGGCTTTGTTGCAAGGATAGGTTCCTGGGTCAGTGTTTTTGTTCAGTGATGTGTGGTTGCTGGTTTGGGCCCAACAAAGAAAATAACAGAACACCATTAGCTGTCACCTTCAGCCCCCAACTAAAACCTCTCCAGCGCATCATCAAAGATCTACAACCTATCCTGAAAGATGATCCCTCACTCTCACAGATCTTGGGAGACAGACCTGTCCCCACTTACAGACAACCTCCCAACCTGAAGCAAATACTCACCGGCAACCACACACCACTGAACAAAAACACTAATCCAGGAACCTATCCTTGCAACAAAGCCCGATGCCAACTCTGTCCGCATATCTATTCAAGTGACATCATCATAGGACCTAATCACATCAGCCACGCTATCAGGGGCTCGTTCACCTGCACATCTACCAATGTGATATATGCCATCATGTGCCAGCAATGCCCCTCTGCCATGTACATTGGCCAAACCGGACAGTCTCTACGTAAAAGAATTAATGGACACAAATCTGATATCAGGAATCATAACATTCAAAAATCAGTAGGAGACCACTTTAACCTGTCTGGTCATTCAATGACAGACCTGCGGGTGGCAATTTTGCAACAGAAAAGCTTCAAAAACAGACTCCAAGGAGAAACTGCTGAGCTGGAATTGATATGCAAACTAGATACAATCAACTTAGGCTTAAATAGAGACTGGGAATGGCTGAGCCATTACAAACATTGAATCTATCTCCCCATGTAAGTATTCTCACACTTCTTATCAAACTGTCTGTACTGGGCTAGCTTGATTATCACTTCAAAAAATTTTTTTCCTCTTACTTAATTTGCCTCTCAGAGTTAGTAAGACAACTCCCACCTTTTCATGCTCTCTGTATGTGTGTATATATATCTCCTCAATATATGTTCCATTCTATGCATCCGAAGAAGTGGGCTGTAGCCCACGAAAGCTTATGCTCAAATAAATTGTTAGTCTCTAAGGTGCCACAAGTACTCCTGTTCTTTTTGTGGATACAGACTAACATGGGTGCTACTCTGAAACCTACATCAAATAGTTTCTAGCAAGGTCGGACCTATCGCTGCTCCAGGTAGCAAATTCCTACAGATATCTGTATCACACACCCTATGGTGTAAGAAACTGCTTTCTGTAGGAATTAGCTAAATCAAATAGCAGTTTTTTAGCAAATTAGGAGGAGTCAGCAAATAAGAACAACCTTATGTTCTTGGTGGTGATGGGGGACTTCAACTACCCAGACATCTGTTGGGAAAATAACACAGATTATCCAACAAGTTTTTGGAATGTATTGGAGACAATTTTTTATTTCAGAAGGTGGAGAAAGCTACTAGGGGAGAGGCTATTCTAGATTTGATTTTGACAAATAGGGAGGACCTGGCTGAGAATTTGAAAGTGGAAGGCAGCTTGGGTGAAAGTGATCATGAAATGATAGAGTTCATGATTCTAGGGCAGTGGTTCCCAGACTTTAACAACCTGTGAACCCCTTTCACTAAAATGTCAAGTCTCACGAACCCCCTCCTAAAAATGAATATTTCCAGGGATTTTCTCCTTTACCTGAGTATAAACGATAAAAGCAGTGATCTTGGAAATACAAAATTTGTTTTTATGATATGCTTATTAAATAATTAATAATAGTGTGTATCATTACAGTATTTTTATTACATTATGAAAATGGCAACACACTTCCAAGCTCTCACTTTCATAGCTTGTGTCACTTTGAATAAGCCTGTTATAAGACAGGACTCCTAGGTTTCATCAAGGAGTATCAGATGTGAAACAGCAGTAAGGTATTTAAGAAGCCAACTCAAAGAGTTCCTCCTACACAAGCATTCAGGTCTTGAGCAGTCCAGGCAAACAACGCACATTACAATAAAGCTTAAACTTGTTCTTCATAATAATTTTAAAAACAATACTAGCTGCCTAGTTAATTTTAAAATCAGCAAAAAATATCCACCTCCCTTTCCATTTCTTATAAGGAGTCTTGAAGTTTAAATTCCTCAGTGTGATAGATATGTTTGCTTTAGGGTGACCGGACAGCAAATGTGAAAAATTGGGACAGGGGGTGGGGGATAATAGGAGCCTATATAAGAAAAAGACCCCAAAATCGGGACTGTCTCTATAAAATTGGGACATCTGGTCACCCTAGCTTGCTTTGATCTGCTTAGCTCTCGGAAGTCCAGGGGCTCTGGGCTGCTGGCCCCAGGCTGCCTGGGGTACAGCTCTGTCCACCATTAGGGCATTTTTTCCTGAGAACCCCTGTAACATTTCGCAAACCCCAGTTTGGGAACCACTGTTCTAGGGAATGGTAAGAGGGAGAACAGCAAAATAAAGACAATGGATTTTAAGACGGCAGACTTTAGCAAACTCAGGGAGTTGGAAGGTAAGATCCCATGGGAAGCGAGTCTAAGGGGAAAAGCAATTGAAGACCAGTCATAACTATAAAGGGAAGGGTAACAGCTCTCCTGTGTACAGTACTATAAAATCCCTTCTGGCCAGAGACTCCAAAATCCTTTTACCTGTAAAGGGTTAAGAAGCTCAGGTAACCTGGCTGACACCTGACCCAAAGGACCAATAAGGGGACAAGATACTTTCAAATCTTGGGGGGGGGGAGGAAGGCTTTTGTTTGTGCTCTTTGTTTGGGAAGTTGTTCGCTCTTGGGACTAAGAGGGACCAGACATCAATCCAGGCTCTCCAAATCTTTCTGAACAAGTCTCTCATATTTCAAACTTGTAAGTAAACAGCCAGGCAAGGCGTGTTAGTTTATCTTTGTTTTCTCAACTTGTAAATGTACCTTTTACTAGGGTGTTTACCTCTGTTTGCTGTAACTTTGAACCTAAGGCTAGAGGGGGTTCTCTGGGCTCTTTAAGTTTGATTACCCTGTAAAGTTATTTTCCATCCTGATTTTACAGAGATGATTTTTACCTTTTCTTTAATTAAAAGCCTTCTTTTTAAGAACCTGATTGATTTTCCTTGTTTTTAGATCCAAGGGGGTTGGATCTTGATCCACCAGGAGTTGGTGGAAGGGAGGAGGGGGAATGGTTAATTTCTCCTTGTTTTAAGATCCAAGGGGTTTGGATCTGTATTCACCAGGGAATTGGTGAAGAGTCTCTCAAGGCTACCCAGGGAAGGGAATTAGCATCGAGAGTGGTGGCAGCGGACCAGATCTAAGCTGGTAGTTAAGTTTAGAAGTTTCATGCAGGCCCCCACATTTGTACCCTAAAGTTCAAAGTGGGGAAGCAGCCTTGACAAGACCATTGGCAGTTTTTCAAAGAGATGTTATTAAGGGCACAAGAGCAAACTATATCACTGTGTAGGAAAGATAGGAAGTATGGCAAGAGACCAGCCTGGATTAACCAGGAGATATTCAATGATCTAAAAATCAAGAGTCCTACAAAAAGTGGAAACTAGGTCAAATTACAAAGGATGAATATAAACAAATAACACAAGTATGTAGGGACAAAATTAGAAAGGCCAAGGCACAAAACGAGATCAAACTAGCTAGAGGCATAAAAGGAAACAAGAAAACATTCTGCAAATACATTAGAAGCAAGAGGAAGACCAAAGACAGGGTAGGCCCATTACTCAACAAGGGGGAAAACAACAGAAAATGTGGGAACGGAAGAGGTGCTTAATGACTTCTTTGTTTCTGTTTTCTCCAAGAAGGCTGGTGGCGACTGGACGCCTAACATAGTGAATGCCAGTGAAAATGAGGTAGGACTAGAGGCAAAAATAGGAAAAGAACAAGTTAAAAATTACTTAGACAAGTTAGATGTCTTCAAGACACCAGGGCCTCATGAAATGCATCCTAGAATACTCAAGGACCTGACTGAGTAGATATCTGAGCCATTAGCAATTATCTTTGAAAAGTCATGGAAGACAGGAGAGATTCCAGAAGATTGGAAAAGTGCAAATCTAGTGCCCAGCTATAAAAAGGGAAATAAGGACAATCTGGGGAATTACAGACCAGTCAGATTAACTTCTGTACCTGGAAAGATAATGGAGCTGTAGCGAGGCGGTGGGATACCCCACAGCCCTGCAGAGGGATGAGCCTCCCCTAGCACCAATGTGGGTGGAGCTAGAGGGTCCTGCGCCCACCCCCCACAGGTCATGGTGCAGGACAGGAAGTAGAAAAGCCCCGCTGCAGAGCTCACTTGAAGGCCAGCCGCCGGAGAGGCCAGATGCCTGTGACCTAGCTCTGGGTTGAGGAACGCCAGCAGGCCGCGCCTACCCCTCGCCAGCTACCCCGAGGGGCAGCCGAGCCTACCCCTCGCCAGCTACCCCGAGGGGCAGCCGAGCCTACCCCTCGTCAGTTACCCAGAGGAACCGATGGTGCTGGAAACCGCCGAGGACACCAGCCAAACCCAGGTACCTTACGAGGGGGAGTCCGGAAGTAGCCCGGGGGCAGCCGACCCTGGCCTGGCCGCAGCAGGGCCAGAACCAATGTCAGTGTGTTGCGGTCAGGATCCCCACTGACACAGCAGTGAGTCTTCTGCCGCTGTTAGGGCCCCGGGCTGGGACGCAGTGGAGTGGGTGGGCCTGCGTCCCCCCCGTCACCCCACTCACGGGTGGCCGTCTCCCCCTCGCACCAGACGCTCAGAAGCCTGAGCTCCTGACTGTTTGTTTGCTGCCCTGACCTGACCCAGGGCCAGGGCTCACACTGAACTATTGGCTCAGCCCCTGCCTAAGGGCCTGAGCTCCTGACTGTGTGTTTGCTGCCCGCCCTGACCTAGGGCTTGGGCCCATAGCGAAGCAAATAATTAAGCAATCAATTTGCAAACATCGAGAAGAAAATAAGGCGGTAAGTAACAGCCAGCATGAATTTGTCAAGAACGAGTCGTATCAAACCAACCGGATAGCTTTCTTTGACAAGGTAACAAACCTTGTGGATGGGGGGAAGTGGTCTACAGGGTCAATCTTGCCTTTAGTAAAGTTTTTGATACTGTCTCCCATGACCGTCTCATAAACAAACTAGGGAAACGCAACCTAGGCCTTCAGTAACTGCTACCAGTAGCGCATTCCTATGGAGAGCAGTTTAATACACTACACGTGCTGCAGTTTTTGCAGTTACACCGGCCCCACCCAGCAGCTGCAATCAGCCCACAGGCAGAGAGGGGCAGTGCCTGAGGCCCCAGCAATGGCAGGGAAATGAGTCACTGACACAGACCCAGAGAAACCTGGCCCCCCACCCCCCAGGCTGCAGAGGAAGGCAAACAACCCAAGGTCCCTGCCAGTCTGACCTGGGGGAAATTCCTTCTTACTCAAGATAGTCAAGTCCAAAGCAGATTGCAAAGAGTTACCAAGGGATCTCACAAAACTGAATGACTGGGCAACAAAATGGCAGATGACATTCAATGTTGATAAGTGCAAAGTGATGCAGAGTGAAAAACATAACCCTAACTATCCATACAAAATGATGAGGTCTAAATTAGCTGTTACCACTCAAGAAAGAGATCTTGGAGTCATTGTGGAGAGTTCTCTGAAAACATCCACTCAATGTGCATCGGCAGTCAAAAAAGCTAACAGAATGTTAGGAACCAATGGAAAGGGATAGCTAATAAGACAGTAAAAATCATATTGCCACTATATAAATCCATGGTACGCCCACATCTTGAATACTGTGTGCACTTCTGATTGCCCCATCTCAAAAAAGATATATTAAAATTGGAAAAGGTACAGAGAAGAGCAACAAAAATGATTAGGGGTATGGAACAGCTTCTGTATGAGGTGAGATTAAAAAGCCTGGGACTCTCTCTCAGAAAACAGATGACTAAGGGGTGAGTTGATAGAGGTCTATAAAATCATGACTGGTGTGGAGAAAGTGAATGAGGAAGTGTTATTTACCCCCTCTCATAACACAAGAACCAAGGGGCAACCAATGAAATTACTAGGCAGCAGGTTTAAAATTACACAAGGAAGTTCTTCTTCACGCAGCGCACAGTCAGCGTAGGAACTTGTTGCCAGGGGATGTTGAGCAGGTTGTGGGTTCACAAAAGAAATGAGAGATGTTCCTGGAGGACAGGTCCATCAATGGCTACTAGCCAGTGGTCAGGGACCTGCTCTGCCCTGGGTCAGAACAGTCCCTGGCGCCTGGGCTTGGTGTCCCTGCTGCTGGGGCTGCAGCGTGTGGGCACGTAGCCAGGCTGTGCCCGGGACAGGCAGAGGGGCCGTCCCACAGCTGGCCCAGGACAGGGTTTGTGCTGGGGACGTGTCTGTGTTTCATGATCTCACTGGGCAGGCTGAGCCCTGGTACCCCATCTGCCCAGTGCCCTGCCCTCTGAGCTTCTACAAACTCGGGGGGAGGGGCAGCTAACGCCACCTCTACACTATAAATATTAACAAGGGGGCGTGGCTACACTGCATGCCCTACCCCCACTGCAGCGAGAATGGCAAGGAGGGCTTTGCAAGCCTCCACCCCTCCCTGTGCAGGATCCCAGAGGGGCCCTGGTCCGCTGAGCTTTGTTGTGCGGCTGCAGCACAGGGCTCTGACCGGAGTGCACCCCAGCTGGCCAGGTGAGCAGGAATGCGCCAGGGGCTGCACTGGGCGCCCCCGCACGTTGGGGCATGGTTCCCTCCCCCCTCCCCCAGTTCAGGCAGAGCCTTCCATCCTTGGGCACCAGGCAGCCGCGTAGAGGAGCCCAAGGCACCATGTGAGGACGGCGTCAGAGATGGGGCATTTGCAGAGGCTCCCAGGCCCAGCAGCGCATGGAGCAGGTCGGTCAGGAAAACGACCCTCCAATGGCATTGAGGCGGCCAGAGCCAGTGAATTGCTTGGGCTCGGTCACAGAGAGCTCCCCCCCTCGCTGCCCTTGCACCCTTCCCTGCAGTAGGGATTATATTTAGAAACGTGCTCAAGCCAAAAATAAAGAGGTAAAAAGATTTCCCAGTGGCTGTTTCCATTGTCAGTCACGGTGACAGCCATGAAGCGCCTGCTCCAACATAACCTGCATAAAACATGCTAGGCAGACAGACAGACTTGCACGCCTGCCCCTTGCCAGAGACCAGCCGGACACCTCTGCCCCCGGAAGAGAAGCTGGGACACGTCCTGCTGGGGCTGCGGGGATCTACTACCCCAGAGGCACGGGGCAGCTGAGTTGCCTCCACGGCCAAGGATCTGCAAACGGTGAGGGGGTTTCTTTGCCTTTTGCCTGGCCTGTGGTCTCATGGCAGCTGCCAAATGCACTAGGCACTGGTGTCTGCTCCAATTTGCACAAATGGGCCCCGACCCTGCCCTCCATTGGTCTGTGGGAGAAACCCCGGCCCTTTGCCCCAGTCTCGCCCTTGTGTGGCCCTGGCTGCATGGGGAGCAGCTTTGGGCTGGGCGTCTGCCTCAGCTGCCTGTGGTGCAGGACGGGCTCCTGGTGCAGCGCTTTGCGAGCCCCACGTAAAGGGCTTGAGCAAAACAGCTTTGACTTGAACTCTAGCCTTGGAGCTTTCGACCTGGGTTAATCCCTAGAAGAGGAAGCGCAGTGCAGGCTCCCCCCTACTGCCCAGCCACCTGACTCCCTCCACAGGGACCTGCTCAGCTGTTCTGTTCAGGAGGCCACTGATTTCCAGCTGCCCTGAGAGGCTGCTGCAGAGCTAGGAACAGAACTGAGCCATGCTGAACCTGGGGCCACCTCAGAGCCGGTCTCCAGCAGTGAAAGGGCTGCAGCCCAGTGCTGCTGTCAGTGCCGCCAGTCCCCAGCAATCAGTGCTCTTAAAGCGGGATACCGGGGCCAAACGGGGGTTAATCCTGGAGGGGTTTTGCAGCCACGGGCAGCTGATGGGCTCAGGTAGCCTCAGGTTAACCCGCTCCCTGCCCTGGCTTTGCTCTTGAGTCAGGCACATAGCTTTTACAAACACATCCCTGGCAGCAAAAGACAAGCATGGCTGTGAGCTGGATCAGGCATTGCTGTTCTGGGACCCCAGGGAGGAAGCTCCAGATGCCGGCGTGTGCAGCGGGAACCAGGGAGGGATGTGCCCAGTGCAGGGTGCCCCCATGCCAGCTTCTCCCAGGTCTGGAGCAGCACAGGGTGCCGGAGTCTCTGGGATGCCGACGTCTGGGCGTGTTCCTCTCTTTTAGGGTGAGCCGGTATTTGGACTCATGGGTGACTGGAACCTGCTGGGGAGGCTTCTGGAGAGTGCTCAGCAGCACTCCACAGTGGTGGGGAAGGTCTGGCTCACTGTCCTGTTCATTTTCCGTATCCTTGTCTTGGGGGCAGCTGCCGAGAAAGTCTGGGGGGACGAACAGTCGGGCTTCTCCTGTGACACCAAGCAGCCAGGCTGCCAGAACGTCTGTTATGACGAAACCTTCCCCATCTCCCACATCCGCTTCTGGGTGCTGCAGATCATCTTCGTCTCCACCCCCAGCCTCGTCTACCTGGGCCACATCCTGCATCTGGTGCGCATGGCGGAGAAGGAGCAGCAGCGAGAGGAGACTTGGGGGGCCCAGCAGGAACCCCTGGTGCAGCATAAACCTTCCATCAAAGATGTTCATGGCAAAATCCGCCTGCGGGGGGCCATTCTGAGGACGTATATTTGCAACATTGTCTTTAAGATGCTCTTTGAGGTGAGCTTCATTGTGGGCCAGTACGCACTGTATGGGTTCGAACTAAAGCCCCTCTACACGTGCAACCGCTGGCCCTGCCCCAACACGGTCAACTGCTATATAGCCCGGCCCACCGAGAAGACCATCTTTATCCTCTTCATGACGGGGGTGGCCTGCCTGTCTCTGCTCCTCAACCTGATAGAAATGTACCACCTGGGCTTCACCAAGTGCAGGCAGAGGCTGGCAGCCAACCACTGTCGGGCACCCAACCCCAAGGCCAGCTCCAACGCTCCCAGAGAAACAAGCAGCCACCACATTTCCCACTGTCCTGCACACTACAGCCTTCCCCATGCCGCTGACCCCAGCCTTCCATTGCAGCCTTACGCCAGCCAAGCTGCTCCCTCAGCGGGCGGGGACAGCCGTGCAGCACGGAGCAGCCGCGAGACAGGCACCCAGGGTCCGGTCATGGAAGAACTGTTGCAGCAGGGCAGCAGGTCCAGTAAATCCAGCACTAAGCTGAGACCCAGTGACTTGGCTGTTTAAGGAGGCGGCCCATCCCTGCACTGAGAGCCTGTTGCACTGGCCCAGGGCTGACAGGCAGGGGAAGGGGGCTCTTGTACCAGACAAGCACCGTTACCACGAGGCTGCATCACAGGGCGCACAGCTTGGCTTAGGAGCCTGTTGTGTTTCCATGGATACCACCATGGAAATACTGGGCCCATAATACAGACACCAGTGTCCAGGAGCCTGCACTCTGGGCCAGACGTGCACAGCTCAAGCCCTCTCCCTTCAGTGGCGCTGCAGCAGCCTTGTGGCTGTCCGGGGCAGGAGGCAGGGAGTGGACCGGGAGCCGATGGGGGTAAATGCTCTATACTTGATAGGACGCAGGCAGGGCCTGTAGCTTTTCCTTCCCCATGTGACAAAGCCTCCGGGCTGCATTGGACCTGGGCAGCCCCACTGGCGTTTCCCCTTTTCTGGATAGAGAGCTGCCCCCGCCCTCCCCGCAGCCTGACCTCCGCTCCTGGGCAGTAACATTGCTCAAGAAGGCCCCAGCAGAGACTCCTAGTAGGTAGCTGCTCAGGGCCAAGAGACCCTCCCAGGCCCCAGCAAGGAGAATGAGACTGGACATAGCCTCTGCCACGCACCTGGGGCCAGCTGGGTGTTCCACAGCTTTGCAGGCTGCTGCTGTAACAGCCTGTCAGGGAAGATGGTGCTGCTCCGAGCAGGAAGGCCTAGGCCCCGCTGCTGCTGCCTCCTAGCCCCAGGGCTCCCTCCCCAGCCGGGGCGACTCTCAAGCCATCTCTACCTCTGAGGACAACGCATGTGGGGAAGCAAAGACTGCAGCTGTGATGTTCAGGTGATGATGAGGTTTCAGCAGCAGCTACAGCTGTTGGGCAAGGCAGCACTGGACCCCCATATTTGGGCACCCCCTGTTGTGATGTGACTGAATTCTCTCTCTTGTGAAAAGGGGAGGGACCACCACTGCAGCTGGAACTAGGGCTAGCCCAGGAAGCTTCTTCCAAGGCTGACAGCAGCTGGCGAGACGGCGCCTGCAGGGCCCACCATTCATTTCAGCCCCCCAGCGCTAGATCACGTTCATCTCATTGCAGGGAGGCTCCGTGAACCTGGACATAGGGCTGCTTGGCTGTCTCCTGTCCACACTCTCCTCTGGTCCCACGCAGGACTGGTCAGATTGCCAGAGGGAGAATTGTAGCCTCTGGAGAAGGCTGTGTTGCACACGGGGTGCCCCTCATGCCCTCAAGGGCACAGCCCAGCCACTCCCTGCTTAGCTCATAGGAGATGGAGGCAGGAAGGCCATGGCCCTCCCTTCCCCCATGCAGGCCAGGCCTGCTCCTATGACAGTTCATAGCTTCTAATGCCAGAAGTGACAGGCCACCATGGGGTGGGTTTAGGCCCCAGCTCAGGCCTAGCTGGCACGTTGACCCATGCTGGGAATTACAGCTCCCAGCTGCTGGATAGGATGCCCTGGTGGTGAGCTGCCAGACCTGGTCCTACATCCGTCACAGACCCTGGGATGGATGGCGGGGGCAAGGTGGCAGGGATCAAGCATAACTCCCTGACGACTGAGCCCTTGAGACAGGCAAGGGGGCAGTGGCCCTAGCCTCCTCCCTGGAGCAGAGGCAGCCCCTGCTCTGCCCTTCAGTGGATTAAGGACAGCAGCTGCCGGCAGGTTTTTGCATCTTTATTTGAAATGAATGGTTTCTAGAGACACAAGGTTAGCCTAATGCCCCGTTAGCACTACAACAAGACCGGTGACTGGCTCACTCTTGACATGGAGACAGAGGGCCCCGGGCCAGGTCCCAGAACAATATATACAGACTCAACAGACAGTGCCGAGTCCCATTGACAGCTGATAAAAAAATCAAAACAAAACACCAAGGGGAGGGAGCCAGAAGGGAACAGCAAAGCTGGGGCAGGGGCTGGGCAAGCGAGAGACCCAGGCAGGCTCCACTCCTCTGTCGGCCTGCGGCCCCCCTCCACTGCTTGCAAGTTCTGGCCTGGCGCGGCCCAGCAGGATTCTCAGTCTAATGCAGGCTTGGAGGAGACGGGCCCAGCAGCAATGAGTCCAGGCACAGAGGCTACCTCCTCCATCTGATAGTGTCAGGCTAGCAACGGGGGCACCGTCCATTCTGCTAGAGCTTGGGGGGCAGGGAGGAAGGGAGGGGCCCCTGCTCGTCAGCTCTGGCAGCGAGGATGCCCCTTGGCTCCCATGCCCGATGCAGAATTCAGACCTTCAACGGCCCCCAGTGGCTGTTGTGAGTGCACAATGCAGGGTGAAGCCACAGCTAATGCAGAGCTGGGGAAGGGAGATCCCAGGAGCCCCCTGGGCAGTGAGCTCTGCGCTGCTGAAGAGGAGAATGAGATGAGGAACCAGAGACAGCACAGCCAGGCCCCTCTGGGAACAGCTCCCTCCAGCAGAGCTGGGAATGGTCCAGCCCACAGAGTCAGCGTCTAGGAATGGCCCTGCTACCCCGGCTGGCACGGCTCCTCCCAGGGCCCTGTGTGCTGAGCATGGCTCACTTCCCCACTCCTGCTGCTTGGGCAGGGAGCTGACTGTAGGCTCAGGGCCTCCTGTGCGGTCTGCTAGGCCCAGCCTGTCCCCACTGCACTGACCAGTCTCTTCCCCATGTTACACCAGGCAGGGGGAGACTGAACGGCCCTGGGGAGAAGGGACAGGCAGGGCTCACCGGGCCAGTGCCCTTTGGGGTTCCTGGCTGGGAGAGGGACTGGCTCTGTATCTCCACCCCGGGAAGACAGGCGGGGGAAGTGGGACACTGCCCCAGTCAGGCAGAGCACAGGTAGGGCCTGGGTGCCAGGGGCTGGTGGGGGAGGGGGACGGCATGTTACTAGCATCAGGCAGGGATGTTCAGAGTCCTACATGCGCTGAGCTGGACAGCGCTACCACATCTGCAGGGCTGGGAGCAGCACTACACCCCCATGCCATGCCATGCCACACTCACATGCCACAACCCTGGCCAGATACGAGGAGCAGGGGAGACACCTTTCCAGGCCAGAGCAGACCCAGCCCAGCGGGCTCTGGGTGCCGCCTGCCCATGCTCCAGCCCTGGCCTGCGCTCAGTCCATGTCCTCCTCCAAGCCGCTGCCCCGGCTGTGCTCCTCGTAGATCTCCCGGACGGCCAGGATGCGATTCAGCATACTCTCCAGCATGCTCCTGTCCATGGGGATGACCGAGTACCAGAGAGGTGACTCTGCAATACACGACCGCTCTGGCTGCAGGTAGAAGACGTCGTTCCGGTTCCGCAGGCTCTCTGGACTGTGGCAAGAGAGGGGCAGAGTGAACCTCACCCTAGAGGCCAGAAAGCCCTGGCCTCCTCAGCCACCCTGAGCCCATAGGGTCCTTCCCTCTTGACCTGGAACCCAGCAAGCCCCCCAGGGGACCAGCGGGCCTCAGTGCCCCCCCATTCACCCAGGAGACAAGGAGAAGCCTAGAGCCCACCTGACTGAGGTCTGTAAAGGAGGCACTAACACTTAGGGCACTGCTCGTCCTGCAGGGAAGGGCCCATGAGCCGGGCTTGGAGCTCCTCTCCCAAGGTGACCTGGGACAATGCTCATGGCAGGCAGGAGTGGGGGGTCCCGAGGCACCACAGCCACCTCCTCCTGCCAATCCGAGGGGAGGGAGGGACGGTGCCCACTGAGACGAGTTACTCAGCCCAGGGGCTGTGATCACAGCACTCCGGCAACGACAGACACAGGCCGGACTTGGGGATTTGAGAAACCAACCCCTGGAGACGCGCTCTTCAGGCCTCCTGCTTCACTGGCAGGACCCTGGCAGTCAGTGCTCTGCACAGCTCTTTGCAAAGGCAGCACGTCAGGGGCAGCCTCGGGCCGCTCTGCAATGTCCTTCCAGCCAGTCGAGGGGCCAGACTGGGCACACGGGGCTGCAGGAGAGCAGGGGACGCCCCAGCAGATGGGCGGTGGCTCTCTCTCCCCGGGAAACTCACCATTTGGAGAGATAGAATTCATAGAACTTGACCGGGCACCGGAGTGGGTTCATCCTGTTCTCCCGCTGCTCCAGGATCGGCAGCTCCTCCTCTCGCTTCCGCTTCCCAGAACTGCTGTCTGCAGAGAGAGGCCAAGTCAGAGCAGCGCACACGCGGGGCAGGGGCGGGGAGACAGACACGCGCAGGCCCCTACCTCGCCCTTTTTTCTGCCGGACGGGGGCGTAGTAGCGGATGCTCACCACCTTGGTGGTGCCCCGGGCTGTAGTGCACTTGCGGGACTGGCGTACCACGTTGGTGAAGGACAGCTGCATGTGCTCCTCCGCAGTCTGCAGGCCGAAGAACTTGGTGTTGAAGAACATGAGGGTGTTGAGGAGGACAAAGGGGGAGTACACCCCCAGCTGCTTACACTCCCAGAGATGCTCCTCCTCCACACGGGAGAAGATCGTGTCTGCAAGCACACAGCGGAAGAAGCTGGGTCACACGCATCTGTCATGCTGCGGGTTCCCCGGCAAGGTCTGGCCGGGCAGGGAGACTGGAAGGGATGTGGCTGCCACCACCAGCCCAGCTTCAGCCATGTGTGTCAGGGGAACATCAGCCAGGGCACTGGGGTCCTCCCCTGGATCTCTCTCCCTGCCTTGGGCTGAAGGAGCTTGGCCCAGTGGCAGGACAACACCTGTTACAGCAGGGACCCTTGCCCTGGGGAGTGCCCATGTCTAGATGGACTAGCCAGAGGAGCCATGCTTGCAGCGCCAACTGACACCAGGCTGGAGCTGTCCCCTCCCCAGCCATGACCCAACCTAGGTTAACCCACCACAGCACAACTGGTGCAAACCAGCCCCAGACCAAACCAAGGGCCCCTGCCTCGGTACCGAGTGTCACGCACAGCTGCATGTGCTAGTACAATCAGAAGGAAAGGGAGAACAGCAGGCAGGACAGGATCAGGCAACTCCCATGCAAAACCAAGGCAAACTGCTCCAGCCCAAGAGCCTCCCCTGGCAGGCAAGAGGCTGGGACAGTTAGCTCGACTGGTAGCAGGGTACATGGAGACAAGGGCACCCAGCCTGGGGCCCAGAATGGGGGCGCCCTCTGGCTGCCGAGCACTAGGGAAAGCACGGCCCTTATGTAGGTGTCTAACCGGGGGCCGAGTGCCCTGGAATGACTCTCTGTTACTGCTTGGATTATGCCAGGAAGGTCACAAACCTCTGGCCTGGGAGTTGGGAAGCAGACAACGGTTCATAAGCCCCCTGGTCTGACACAGTGCTTTCCAAAGGCTGGGGCAGGGGGAAAGCAGCAGCCTGGTCCAAAGGGGCTGGATGGAGAGTCCCCTGATGTATATGGACAGAGAATGTGGTTTCCACGGGCATCCGCTAGCCTGGATTCAATCCTCAGTCAGCCTGAGATGTTGAATCCCAACTGCCGACAATCCCTGGCCCAGCTCTGCTGTAGTGTCCTGGGGGGAAGATTACATGAGGCTCCAAGATGCAGCAGGGGCAGTGGCCTTCCCCCTCCAGGAAGAAGAGTGGGCAGGCCTGGCTTTGTGCCCTCAGGAGAATTCAAGGATCCACTTGCCTCCCATGGCAAACTTCCCCAGGAAGCATCCTGGGGGGAGGGGAAGAGGGGAAGGGGCAAAGGTGGCCCCTGTTTGGCCAATTCCAGCCAGGCCTGAGAGCTTGACCTTAGTGGCTGCTAATAAAGGAGCGTGCGGCCTTGGGACACGTACTGTTTGGTAAGAGTGTGGGCTGCCAGCCACTCAGGGACTTGTTCAGCTCCTGCACGAAGGTCAGGTAGTAAAGGTCTGTGAAGATATTCACCATCCGGTTGTTCTCCAGCAGGTACTAGAAGGGAGAGAACACATGGTTAGTGTCGGGCACAGGATGGAATTGTTCTGTACTATAAGTGTGATGCAGACGTGTATTTCACTTGGTGCGTGCCCAGTGCGCTGGAGCTGGAGAATTTTGCCTAGCATGACCCATAGGAGGCAGCACTCGTGCCTCATGTTCAAAACCTCCCCCCGGCTATCTAAGGTGGCCGCACCCTCCCCCGCCTCAGTTCCTTCGCACCGAACGCCCAGAGACTGGACTCTGATGGAGAGGGGATGGAGGGTGGCTTGTAGAATACATGTCTGCATCACATCTCAAAAAGCGTTACAGGAAGGAACCATTTCTTCTTCTTTGAGTACATGCAGCTGTGTATTCCACTTAGCGGGCTCCCAAGCAGTAACCCCCCCCAGGAGGCAGGGCTTGGAGTCTACGTACACAAGGATCACATGACCATCTACCAAAACTTGCATCTGCCCTGGAAGATACGGTAATGGCATAATGGTTTGTAAAGGTACGTAACAACCACAGAGCAGCCCCACAAATATCCAACACAGATGTCACTGAGGAATGCTATTGATGTTGCTTGTGCTCTCATAAAATGCACTCTTACCCACTGAGGTGGCATAGCCAAAGCTATTTCATATGCAGTCTTGAGACAGGACATTATCCATTTAGAAATCGTCAGTGACGAGAGTGCCTGACCCTTAATGCGATCTGCTTATGACACAAACAGGCGAGGCATGAAACGGTTTAGTTCTGTCCAGACAGAAGGCTAGACATCGTCTGACAGCTAATGGATGAAGACGCTGCTCCTCCGGAAGTGAATGCAGGTTCGGGAAGAACACAGGCAAATATCCCGCCTGGTTCAAATAAAACTGAGAAACCACTTCAGACAAAAACGCTGGGTGTGTTTGTAAAGTCACTTTATCCATGGAGAATTACATATAAGGAGGCTCTGCCATCAGAGCCTGCCATTCACAGACTCTCCGTGTGAATATTATCGCTACCAGGAACTCAGTCTTCTGACACAAAAGCAGAAAGGAACAAGATGCCAGGGGTTTGAAGGGAGGTCCCATCAAAGCTGCTAGAACTGCAATATGGTCCCAAGAAGAACAGGCTGTCAGACCAGAGGATGGAGACAAAGAAGCCCTTATAAGAATTTTGCTCCCATGGCACGGGAGAAGACTAATGTTCCCTGAATGGAGGGGGGGGGGAGGAGGGGGATGAAATGCTGATATCGCTGCGAGACGCACTCTCAATGAGCTAAGCGCAAGACCCAATGACTGATGGTGCAGCAAGTACTTCAAAAAACAACAGAGGGTCCTGTGGCACCTTTGAGACTAACAGAAGTAGTAGTAGTTACTTCTGTTAGTCTCAAAGGTGCCACAGGACCCTCTGTTGCTTTTTACAGATTCAGACTAACACGGCTACCCCTCTGATACTTGACAAGTACTTCAAGAGGTCCTAGATTGGGCTGCGAAATTCAACCACCACACTGAAAACCATTCAATTTCACCGAATACGCCATTCTGGTAGAGGGCCTTCTATTGTTGAATAGGACCTGTTGAAGAGTGGCCGAACGCCACACTTTCTCCTCATTGAGCCACACCATGGCATGCAGGGAGCTAATCCCGGGATGCAAGGTGCAGCCATGGTTCTGAGTGAGTAGGTTGGGATGGAGAGGAATGGATATGACAGTGTGAGAAGGCCGGAGAACCAGCACTGCCTCTGTCACGCTGGGACCATGAGAATGAGTTTGGCCTGATCCACCTTCAGCTTGAGGATGACCTGTGAGAGGATCGGGATCAGGGAAAAGCGACTGCCAGCTAAGGTGGAAAGCGTCGGACAGGGAGCCCGGACTGAGGCCCCCTCGAGAACAGAACAGATGGTATTAGCACAGGTCGATCGCCAGAATGCCCCAAGCTGCAAAGATAAACCAGAGGACATATGTCTTCAGGGACCACTCATGACTCAGGGAAAAATTCCTGCTGGGAAGGTCTGCGAGATAATTCTACACCTGGGCAAGTGGTCATCTATCAGAGTGATCCTCTCCTCAGTGGAGAACTGCTACTGCCTGATTGCCTCTTGGCAGAATACCCTGGAGTATGTTCCCCCTTGCCTGTTCACATAATACAACACGGTGGTATTGTTAGTATGTGAACCACTGAGCCCTGATACAGTCCCGAAAAGTGCAACAGGCATCGTAGATGGCCTGAAGCTCCAGCACATTGATATGCAGTGAGGCCCCTGTTCCCATTACAGACTTTGAACTTTCAGCAACCCCAGATGCACTCCCCAGCCCATCAGGGAAGCATCTGTGACAGACCTGGGTTGTAAGGGCCAGACGAAGGGAATGCCCTGACAAACATTCTCTGGAAGCGTCCACCACTGCAAGGAGTCCAGGACCGGTGGAGGGAGACGGACCAATCTGTCCAAAGAGTGAAGAGTCGGATAGTAAACTGTCCTGAGAAACATTTAAAGGGGGGAAAGATGCAACCTTACAAACTACCAACTGCATGAAAGTGGACATGCGGCTCAAGAGCCTCAATGCACAACCCAGCTGTTGTGGAAGGCTGAGACTGCAGACTGCGGTAATGGTGGCAAATCGCCTGAAAACGGCCAGTTGACAAAAACACTCCCGAACTTGTAGAGTCTATTAGGGCCCCAAGGAACTCAATTTTCTGAGTGGGAACCAAAGTTGACTTCCCCATGTTTAGGATGAGACCCAGATGGTCAAAAATACGCAGTGTAGTGTTTATGTGAAAAAGGACTACCTCTCTGGACCTGCCCCTCAGTAACCAGTCATCCAGGTTTGGGAAGATGTAGTTCCTTTCTTCCTGAGGTGCCATGCAGTGCCCAGGACCATGCATTTAGTAAAAACCCGAGGGGCAGAAGAGAGGCCAAAGAGAAGAGCCATATCTGGAAAATGACGTTCCGCTATGACAAGTCGCTGCATGGAAGTCAGCATCCTGAAGGTCCACAGCAGCAAACCAGTCATTCTGAGACACCATGCGGAGAATAGTTGATAGAGTGACCATTTGGAACCTCCTGTACCTGATATTGTTGAGGCAGTGAAGGTCAAGAATGCGTCTTACCCCTCCTCCCCTTGGATTTGGGCACCAGAAAGTACTGGGAATAGAAGCCCTGACCCCGGCGTTCCAGCAGCCAGTAGAGAGAGAGAATCTGCACGAGGAGCAGTACCTCATGAGAGGGGTCCCTGGAGAGGGATGGAGAGGAACTGGATGGCACAGCCCAATCTGATGGTCCTTAGGACCCAGCTGCTGGTGATCAACCTGCAAGCACTAAGAAAGCGAGGCAGCCTGTCCCCAAACAGAGGGGATGGGGACAAGGAAACAACGACATGAACCCTGCTCCAGACCAAGGAGTCAACATGGGTGCTTGGGTGGCACTGGGGGAAAGCGTGTTGACTGGCCAAACCCCAGACCCGAATGCCTCCTCCTCTGGGACCTCTGCACCTTTCTGGGGTAGTCCCACTGTTTCTGGGGAGGGAAAGGCTGCCCAAATGTGCACTGCAGACGATGCTGCTCCTGACGACCACTGTAGTGGCATCTCTGCACTGCTAGCGTATACCCCCCAAAGACCACAGGGAAGCCATAGAGTCCTTGATGGAGTGCAGTCTTGTTCAAGACTGTCTTGTTCAAGAAAAACACTCGGCCATTGAAGGGCAAATCCTCTATGGCTTGTTGCACATGGGGAGCAATGCCCGAATTCTGCAGCCAGGACGCCCTTCTCATGGTCACTGCCAAGGTCAAAAGCATCCACGATGTCCAGCGTGGACTGCAATGAAGTCTTAAGCTATCAAGCACTTTGGAGAGAAGTGCCCGGAATTCCTCAATGGAGGCTTTGGGCAGCTGGTCTGCAAACTTAGAGATAGCTGTTTAGTTCACAAAGTCCTATTTGGACAGCAGTGCCTGCTGGTTAGCAACTCGTATCTGCACGGAGAAGGAGGAGGTGCAAATCTTCCTTCCCATCACATCCACCCGTTCACAGTCCTTATCCTTTGGAATGGACTTAAATCTGCCCTGCCGGTTCCTATTGTTCACCTTGGTTACGACCAGGGAATATAGGGCTGGAGAGGAATAGAAACCCTCAAATCCCTGCACCTGAATGAAGTAGTGTTTCTCCAACACTTTGTAGTAGGCAGTACTGAAGTTGGCATGCTCCAGAGCGCACTGTTCCTAGGGAGGACGACTCTTCCAGGGGCAGATAGGTAATATCCAACAACGTATAGGTATTCTCCTGCAGGAACTCCGCTTGAACACCCAGGGAAGAAGCCAGACCACACCGCAAAACGTCCTGCTATGCCTTGAAATCCTCTGGTACTGAAAGAGGAAGATCCAGGCACCTGGGAATCGTCTGAGACAAAGATGGAGTGGTTAACTGGGGCCATGCCGGATTGTGTTCCAGGACTGATGGGCCTGGACGGGACAACTCTGGAGGCTCTGCAAGGGGAAGGCTCACAGGTACCTGGGGCTATGGTGAATCAACAGCCACCATCACAGACCTGCCCAATGATCTCACCTTAGAGCAAGATGAGGAGAGGGACCTCTGGATCAAGGAGCATCCGACAGATTCCATGGAGGCCACTGGTATGGATAGGGGATTGGTGGCCAGTAGGTGTCGGGCCAGGGGACCCCATCCTGTCTGCAAGACAAGCGCCAATCCTGGTACCCATATGGCTCCATGAACGGACCCCGATGCAGGTCAGGTGATGGACAGTGAGAGAAGGAAGATCCCGACCTGGACGCCAAGGAGTCCAAGGCTTCAGGGGATCCAGGTGGCACCTGCCCTGAGCATGTGAGCAACCAGTCTGACTCACCTGTAGCCCAGAATGGAGAGGGAACTGGGGCCGAGAGTGGAAACAGAATCACCGGCACTGAGTTCGCCTCCATAATGTCTGGTGCTGGAAGCAGTGTTAACCCCAAAACCAGCAGTGGTACCGAGGTGACTGAAGGTGCCAAAGTGGAGAGCGACAAGTGCGCGCTGACAACAGGGATGCCAAAGTTACTCCTGGCACCAAGGAGATCCCTTGTGATGAGCCTGGTCCCAGCCCTAGCCCCACTTCCACTGACTGTGGAAGGGAAACATCGGTGTGTGGTGCTGACAGACACACAGGTCCATCAATGGCTATTAGCCGACGGGCAGGGATGGTGTACCGAGCCTCTGTTTGCCAGAAGCTGGGAATGGGCAGCAGGGGATGGATCACTTGATGATTACCTGTTCTGTTCACTCCCTTTGGAGGCACCTGGCATTGGCCACTGTCGGAAGACAGGTGTGACGTTGCACTCCATATGTTTTATGGAAATATGTTTATAAGTGTGAATATAATGTAACTGGAATATGCTTTATGCAAAAGGTCTCTTGTAAGGTATCATTACAAAGCTTATAATCTACTGAGTGTATTCATCCTATTTGTATGAATGTATCATTCTTGTATTTGAAGCTAGAAATACGAAGTATTACTCTGAAGTCCTACTGTGACTATGCAAAGTGTGGGCCATTAATGGTGGTTTAGAATCTTGATGGCTCCCATTGACCAGGACAATTGGTTGTAAATGGTTCTGTTTACTTGTAAGCCTTCCTATGTTCATGTGAGTCAGGCCGGAAAGAATGGAGGCTTGGGGTCTCACAGGACATATGACCATGTCACCTGGTACTGGAATCCATCTTAAACCTGGTGCTTTTCCATTTAGGAGGGGTAGGGACCCAGAGAGACAAAAGATTCCTGCCTTGTGCCAAAGCCATAAAAGGGGATGGAACAGGACAAAGGGGGCTGCAGTCATGAGAAATCCCCTAGTTACCACCTGAGCTGCAACTAACAAGAACTGTACTGGGGAAAGGATTGGGCCCAGACTAAGAAGGAGTCTAGTCTGTGAAAGAAGGTTATTGGAACATCTCTGAGGGCGAGATTTACCTGTATTCAGTTTCTAAATTAGGCTTAGACTTACGTGTTTTGTTTTATTTTGCTTGGTAACTTACTTTGTTCTGTCTGCTATCACTTGAAATCACTTAAATCCTAATTTTTATACTTAGTAAACCCAGAGTAAGTGATTAATTCCTGGGGGAGCAAACAGCTGTGCATATCTCTCTATCGTTGTTATAGAGGGTGGACAATTTATGAGTTTACCCTGTATAAGCTTTATACAGAGTAAAACAGATTGATTTGGGGTTTGAGTCCCATTGGGAACTGGGTGTCTCGGTGCTGGAAATAGGTGACTTGCTGAGCAGTTTTTGGTTAAAGTCTGCAGTTTGGGGGCGTGGACCAAACCCTGGGTCTGTGTTGCAGCGGACTAGCGTGCCTGGCTCAACAAGGCAGGGTTCTGGAGTCTCAAGCTGGCAGTGGAAAACGAGCTCAGAAGTAATTCCAGCAAGTCAGGTGACAGTCCCAAGGGGGTCTCTGTGATCGAACCCATCACAACAGGAAACTGGGCAAGATGGACCTTTGGTCTGACCCAGTATGGCCATTCTTATGTTTGGTGCAGCAGCCTGCCCAGTCAATGGGCTATAAACGATGCAGCCCTGGCAAAGTCCTGGACCCAGGGAGAAGTTGGGACAGAAAAGCAGAGGTCCATTGCCACTTACTATGCCACTGGCG
Organism: Trachemys scripta elegans; assembly: GCF_013100865.1. Classification (NCBI taxonomy): domain Eukaryota; kingdom Metazoa; phylum Chordata; order Testudines; family Emydidae; genus Trachemys; species Trachemys scripta. The sequence continues at coordinate 417,037 of NC_048306.1, read as the reverse complement.
CAGAAACAGCCAGTGCCATCATCACCCTCGTCGGTACTGGACTCAACAGATGCCATGGGACCAAAATTGGAGACAACAGGACAGGGTCTCTGACCTCCCTGTGCAGTAGCGGGGAGAGGTTGACGGAAACTGCTCCATTGCATCGTTTCGATCCACACTCCTTCTGGAGGAGGCAGACAAGTCCCCACACAACCTGGAGCAGCCACGATCAGTCTTACGAGACCTCTTGCTTGGCACTCTCAGAGGGAGCGACTCCTCCATCTCTTCAGAGAGGCGCCAGCTCCAGAGTGCGAAACAGCAGCACTCAGAACCTGAGGGCAACGTCCGATCCCACGTAGGCCTTGGTGCCGAAACAGGCCATGTGGCCTGTTCAAGCAGGGGCTGCTTCAGACCAAGATCTCTCGCTACCCGAGTCCGTTTGGTGAATGATTTGTGAACTGACCACCACTCCTTGCCGTGGGCTTTGTCTAAGCACAGCAAGCTCTGTGTGTGGGGATCGTTGCTGGGATCACTCCCCCACACGATGGACAATGTTTAATCCCTGGTGATGGCATCACAAGGGAAATACTGAAACTAATGCTAACACACATCACACTAAGGGCACTATTAAGTAGACCCAACTGGAGAAAAGCACTAAGACATAGTGAGGTTAGGAGCCACACAGAGCTCCGGACAGGAAGAAGGAACTGAAGGGGTAGAGGCAGCGCTGCCTGCAATAGCCAGGGGAGGGACTATCAGCATGAGGCACGAGTGCCACCTTCTACAGGTACTGCTAGGCTAAATTCTCCAGCTCTGGTGCGCTGGGTGCACACACACCTATGTGGAATACATGGATGCATCTGACCAAGGAAGACTGCTGCAGAGACTCTACCACAGGGTATCATATTGCCTCTATATAAATCTATGGTATGCTCACATCTTGAATACTGCATGCAGATGTGGTTGCCCCATCTCACAAAAGATATATTGGAATTGGAAACGGTTCAGAAAAGGGGAACAAAAATGATTAGGGGTATGGAATGGCTTCCATATGAGGAGAGATTAATAAGACTGGAACTTTTCAGCTTGGAAAAGAGATGACTAAGGGGGGATATGATAGAGGTGTATAAAATCAAGAGTGATGTGGAGAAAGTAAATAAGGAAGTGCTATTTACTCCTTCACCAAATGAAATTAACAGGCAGCAGGTTTAAAACAAACAAAAGGAAGTATTTTTTCACACAATTCATAGTCAACCTGTGGAACTCCTTGCCAGAGAATGTTGTGAAGACCAAGATTATAACAGAGTTCAAATAAGAACTAGATAAGTTCATGGAGGGTAGGTCCATCAATGGCTATTAGCCAGGATGGGCAGGAATGGTGTCCCTAGCCTCTGTTTGCCAGAAGCTGGGAATGGGCGACAGGGGATGGATCACTTGATGATTCCCTGTTCTGTTCATTCCCTCTGGGGCACCTGGCACTGGCCACTGTCGGAACACAGGATACTGAGCAAGACGGACCTTTGGTCTGACCCAGTATGGCCGTTCTTATGTACAGCAAAATTAATAGGCAGCAGGTTTAAAACAAACAAAAGGAAGTACTTCTTCACTCAAAGCACAGTCAACCTGTGGAACTCGTTTTCAGGGGATGTTGTGAAGGCCAAGAGCATAACTGGGTTCATAAAAGAATTATCTAAGTTCATGGGGGACAGGTCCATCAATGGCTAGTAGCCAAGATGGTCAGGGATGCAACCCCATGATCTGGCTGTCCCTCTGACGGCCAGAAGCTGGGTTTGGACAGGGGATGTATCACATGATAATTGCCCTGTTCTGTTCATTCCCTCTGAAGCATCTGCCACTGGCCACTGTCAGAGACAGGATAGAGGGTTAGATGGACCTTTATTCTGACCCAGCCTGGCTGTTCTTAGTACTGGTCAGAACACACATTGCAGAATTAGAGGGAGTTCAGAGAAAGGTGAGGAGAGTTAGAGGCCTGGAAAAAAACACCTGAAGAGAGAGCCCCCAGCGCGATCGTCACACAGCTAGAACACAAGAAGCTGCTAGTTACTAGGGGTCATGGGGGGAGCAGGCCAGGGGAACCCCCTGCCGCTGGGTACAGGTTTGGGTGGGGAGGGTGTAAGGCCCAGGAAAGAGCTTACTGGTACTGGGGAGAGGGAGGGGTGCAAGGCCTGCCCACACTCTCCCATTGCCTGGTGTTAGGGTGGAGCACACGAGGCCAAGGGAGCCCCCCTACCTGCTGGATGCCGAGGCAGAGGTAATAGATGCTGTCTGGCTCATAGCGCTCGCCGTTGGGCCGTGTTATCTCCTTGACGAACTGGGCAAGACCATAGTTGAGCTCAGCAGCTGTGCAGGCCAGGATATCCTCTTTGATACGCATGGGCTTAGCTGCAGAGACAAGCAGATCAACCTCAGGCAAGAGCTCTTGGGGGGTTGGAGTGCTCAGCTCTGACAAGGGAGCCTGGCTGCTGGTGTCAGGGACGCTGGACTCAGGAGCTCCTTGGACAGGCTTCCCAGGCCCACTGGGCTCCGCAGCCTGATGCTGCAACCCCTCCCCAGCAATCCCTGGGGCAGAGGTAACACTTACGCCCAAAGCGCAGCTCCTCTCCCTTGCTGGACTCCCCGCCGGCGTACTTTGTCTGCACCCAGCATTTCCAGGCATTCACTCCATATGAATAATTCAGTCCTGTGCAGCTCGGCTGGCTGCTCATGGAGTCCCGGGAGCAGCTTTCGGAGAGCACCAGACGCTTCTGACCCTGCAGAGACATGCACCGTAAGGCTGGGAATGCCAGAGCACACGGGTGCACAGGCAGGTGTTCCTGACAGTCCCAAAGGTTCCCAGAACGCCCACAGACTCATAGAAGCGTAGGACTGGAAGGCCTCTCCAGAATGCCCACGACAGTAATGGTTAGGGGAACCAGCTGTGAGACCAGGCTCAGGTGCCTTGTTAGCATGTTTGGCATGCAGGAACACCCCATTATCACAGGGTATCACAACAGACAGGTGCAGGCACTGCTGGGGCAAAGGACCAAAACCTGCTACCAATGAGGGCAGACCGGGGGCAGCCACGGAGCTATCACCAAAAGGAGACAGCCAACCATCAGACCAGCCCTCTCCCATGCAGCAGGAGCTGCAATATTGGCACTAATTCAACATGTTAACAGAGGCTGTGAACTCCCACAGCAAAGCTAAAAAAGCCTAGAAGCTCTGAGGGCCAAAGCTCTTCGGGTCAGGGAGATCAGTGATATGCTCAGCTGAGCATTTGATCTTCACACGACATTCCCAAGGTTTGTTTAGTACCCACAAAGCCTGGGAGCAGTACAGACACAGCAACAGGCAGCCCTACACCCTAGAACAGGCTGACTACTATGTTCAATTGAACTCAGGGCCCCTCTGCAATTAGAGACGAGTAGCCTGGCTCCTTCAGAAGGAAAATCTACATCAAAAGGGCGCCTAGCTGGACACAGAACCATAGAATCGTAGGACTGGAAGGGACCTCGAGAGGTCATCTAGTCCAGTCCCCTGCCCTCATGGGAGGACTAAGTATTATCCAAACCACCCCTGACCAGTGTTTGTCCAGCCTGCTCTTAAAAATCCCCAATGATAGAGATTCCACAACCTCCCTAAGCAATTTATTTCAGCGCTTAACCACCCTGACAGTTAGGAAGTTTTTCCTAATGTCCAACTTAGATCTCCCTTGCTGCAATTTAAGCCCATTGCTTCTTGTGCTATCCTCAGAAGTTAAGAAGAACAATTTACCTCCCTCCTCCTTGTAACAATCTTTTATGTACTTGCAAACTGTTATCATGTCCCCTCTCAGTCTTCTCTTTTCCAGACTAAATAAACTCCGTTTTTTCAATCTTCCCTCATAGGTCATATTTTCTAGGCCTTTAATCATTTTTGTTGCTCTACTCTGGACTTTCTCCAATTTGTCCACAGCTTTCCTGAAATGTGGCACACAGAACTGGACACAATATTCCAGCTGAGGCCTAATCAGCGCGGAGTAGAACGGAAGAATTACTTCTTGTGTCTTGCTTACAACACTCCTGCTAATACATCCCAGAATGATGTTTGCTTTTTTTGCAACAATGTTACACTGTTGATTCATATTTAGCTTGTGATCCACTATGACCCCCAGATCCCTTTCCGCAGTACTCCTTCCTAGGCAGTCATTTCCCATTTTGTATGTGTGCAACTGATTGTTCCTTCCTAAGTGGAGTACTTTGCATTTGTCCTTATTGAATTTCATCCTATTTACTTCAGACCATTTCTCCAGTTTGTCCAGGTCATTTTGAATGTTAATCCTGTCCTCCAAAGCACTTGCAACCCCTCCCAGCTTGGTATTGTCCACAAACTTTATAAGTGTACTCTCTATACCATTATCTAAATCACTGATGAAGATATTGAAGAGAACCAGACCCAGAACTGATCCCTGCGGGACCCCACTCGTTATTCCTTCGAGCATTTTTGTGAACCACTGATAACTACTCTCTGGGAACTGTTTTCCAACCAGTTTTGCACCCACCTTATAGTAGCTCCATCTAGGTTGCATCCAAGGAGAGAACCTGGCATCCGGGCTGCAGTCCATTCAGTGGCAAAGCTCCCTTGCACAGCCCACCTCCTGCCCCCCATACGGCCCGAACTGAGACCAGAACCCCACAGGGTTCAGCAGGCAATGTCCACCAGCTGCCCTGGGCTGCTGCAGCCCCGCATACGCACATGCAGTGCTCACCTTCCGGATGGTGCGAGGGAGGTCTGGATCTGTGGATACATCATCTGGCCCGACCAGGCCACAGTCAAAAAGGAAATCCACACTGGGGTTAATGTCCAGAGGATCTGACGGGAAACAAGGCAGCACAGGAGGGTTCAGGGGTGTGGGATTTCGCCAGCCATGCCATCCCCCCAAAGGGACAGAGCCAGCCAGGCTAATGTGGGCATTACCCACGGATCCCCCCAGGGAGATCTCCTAGCCCCAGCCAATGGCAGGCAGCAGCACTGACAGCACCAAGCCATAGTGCATGATAACACCTGGGCCTCTGAAAGAATTCAGCAAACTAGCCTCTTGAGAGGGGTTCCCCTGCTGTGCCATGGTCCCAAATGATCTCCCTCTTCCAACGCTGCGGCCAGGCCGCACCTTGCTGTAGACACGCTCCCTCAGTCTCATGGCACTTGGCTCATTGGAGTCTCCCACTCTGCTAAGTACTCCAGGGATCTCTGACCCACACCTGCGAGCCAATGAGCCAGGAGTGAGCAGATGCCTGAGAACAGCCCCCTTCTCTGCTGCTCCTTCCAGTAGGTCACTGTCCCAGGTCACCCCAGAAGGGGCCACCTTGGCTGCCATGCTGCGTTCTTCCCGACTGAGGGAAGGTGCCCTGGGCAGTGGGGGAGGAGAGTGGGGAGCATCACCACAGCTGCCTGGCTGCTGGTTTGCAATGGGACATGCCAAGAGGCAGGCTCTAGTCCCCCCTCCCCCGTGGCTTTGCAGAGGAGTTACTGCTTCCGAGGCTTTCCTGGCCCCCCTGGGCATCTGGGAGCTGGGTTACAGCCCCCAGTGGAATTGTCTGCTCTATTTCCTGCCCATGCTTCTGGCCTCCGCACATTGGATCACTCTGCTGTTTATTCAGCCAGATCCCTGGAGCAGATTTAGTGAAGGACAGACCTAACCCTTTCCTTGATGGTCGCCTCGCCCAGCTGAGCGGTCACTTGGCACTAGCCTTCAGCCAAGCCCTATTTAGGGGACACTGTCACAATCTAGAGCAGCCAAGCTCACTTTGAGAGACACCACAGCGGAGGCAGGAATCTCCAAGGGATCTGGAACAGCCACACCCCGCTTCGTTCCTGGCCTCACCTTTCTGGAGGTTTTGCTGCTAACTTCATCTGCGTCTCCCTGGCATTACTCCTTATTCCATGCAGTGTGGCCCTCCCACTCCCTGCCCTTCATAGGCTGCACCAGTGACCCTGACTTGCCAGGGCCCAGGGTCACTGCTGAGCCTCACTGGCTTCCCTGCAATTGTGCAGAGACACTTCAGCACGTTCACTGCCCTCTTGGCCTCTCCTCATGCTCATGTTGGAGGGACCAGCTCCACCCCCCAAACGTATCAGCCCCTTCTGCCTCTGGCCCTGTGTGCCCAGCTGGCCATTTGTTCTTTGACAAGCAACAGTGTCTCTGTAAATGCTGCCTGAGCAGCAGGGTCCCCAAGGCCGTCTGAATGCATCCCTGGGCCCCACGCAGCCTGCTCTTACTTTTGGGGAAGTCGGCCTCCAGGTCCTGGCCAGGCTCATCCAAGACATTTGCCATCTTGACAGCCATGGCTAACACATCATCTCTTGCTGGCCCAAACAGGTCGCAGTCCTCCAGGAGACCCTCCGCGCTCTGGTTACTCACCAGGTCTGCGGACACAAGAGCAGCTCAGGATACTCAGGCTCCAAATTAGCCTCCCCCACCCCCTCCAATTGGAAACAGACATAATGGGTCAAATGACACTTGCAGAATTAAACAGACTCTCTTAGGCTGAGGCTCTGTGCTAAAGTGCAGCTGACCTCCCTAAAAGCCACGCTGTGGAGCCTTCTCCAGTGCTTGGAGTGGCTCTATGGCCTCTCCCGGAGACCAAGTCAGAGGCTGCAAAGTAGGACTCAAGAAACCTCTCAGGTGACTGTTTGGGAAATGCTTACTCCATGTGCAGTGCTGCACGCCCATAGCCCGCGAGGGACAGGGACTCGCACTCCTGCCAGGAGCTCCATTTTAAAATAAACCATTTGGAAGTGAACCCAGGATGGTTAAGGAACATGTGTAGTACTCACATCCCCACCAGACAGCGCTGCAGGCACAGTTCTCTGCCAGAAACACAGCTCTTCAGGTGCCTTCTCAGTGGCATCCATCTTAGTGGTGGTGCTCCCCACAGTTAGCAACCCCCCCACACCCCAGGCTGTGCAGAAGTTGAAGCACAGACAGAAGGGCTGGCTTTTGTAGCAGCTGAGCCCAGGCCAGCTCCTGAGAGGGGCTCCAGCACAGGGAATGGCGATGAAACCTACCGCACAGGTCTGAGGATGCCTTGTCCAGCTCCTCAGCCTCTGCGATCATCTCGGCCATGGCCAGGATGTCAGCCTCCAGGGGGTTGGAAGGGATCTTCACCTTCAGCTCCTCGATGGTCTCCACTATCTTATCCGTGCTCTCCAGCGTGGTGGGCAGGAACATTGGCACAGGCACCTATCCGTCAGCAGGACAGCAGGCAGAGGTCAGAGCCAAACACGGCCTCTGCTTTGGGGCCTGCACCCGACAGCAAACTCTGGCTCTGCCAAGTGCACCCAAAGCCAGGAGGGAGGAAGGAAGGGGGGCTCAGAGAGGCCCGTGCAGAAGAGATTCAGGGGAAGGGGAGCACGAGCAGATGGGTGTGTTGCTTACCGGGACAGGCATGGAGAAAGGCACGGGTACTTTCTGGCAGTACATATGCATAGGCACAGGCACGAAGATCGGGACGGGGATCGGCAACACAATCACCTGTGGCTTCCAGTCTGCCTCTGGCACAGAACAAACGGCATGTCAGCGCCTTCTGCTGGCTGGCATGGGGACCAGTCTCTCTCTCTTGCATCCCACCTTGGTTCTATTCCTTACAGCACCCCCTGCTGGCTGTAAGTCTCTCACTCTCCTCCATATGCTGACACCCATTGCAGCGCTACCAGGTCCTGCATGCACACCCAGACATGAGCTCCCTGAACTCACAGGCAAATCCTGCATGATGGGCTATTGTTGCAAACCCTCCTCTCCTAGAGAGCCAATGGCCAGGGACACATCTTACAGTGCTAATGGCATTTAGATTGCTCACTCCCCCAAGAAGGGAATGTCACAAGCACATCAATGGCTCGCCAGGACAGACCTCTTTGGCAGTCTATGTGGAGCCCGTTGGCAGGCTGGCTCAGATGTTGCTGCCGCCCAGAGCCTGCACGTAGTCAGCTTGCCCCTCCCGCCCCCACAATGAGACCGCTCTCTGGAGTGACATGCAACAATCCATCAGCGCTGAAAATCCCACTTGGCCCTAGGGAGAAGGCACATGACTACTATTGGGATGGATGCAGCACCAGCAGGGGCTAAGCAGTGGGTATTGCTGGGGAGGTGGCCAGTTAGCAAGCAAGAGGTGCAGAATTTCCTGTCTTTCCAAAGGAAGGGGGGGGGGAGGTTGCAGGTACAGGTGGCACAGGTGCTATTTGAGGAGGAAGCTAGAAAGCGGACTGGGCCAACTTACTCTGCTCTCAGCAGAGGCAGACCACTTCTCTTTGGCTGGCACCTTCTGGTGAGTTGCTTCCACTCCCCTCCAGGCTTTCAGCACAGAAGTTACAGCCACTCCCACTCCCCTCTCAATTTGGTGCTGGGCGTTCAGTGAGTTTACACACACTCAGTAAGGAGCTTGTCCTAGTGGTCCCTGCAGCCCCAGGAAGACACAGCACATGCTCTTACCTGTCTGACATCCCTTGGACTTCACTTCTATCTTGCAGGACACACCCCGGTTCTGCATCAATGGTTTGCACATAGCAGCCTTGTTCTTCCGAGGCGTGGCTGGAACTGGTGGCGGTGGGGGGGCTGGGGACATCTGGGCTGAGGAGGCCTTTGCAGACACCTGTCGAGATCCAGAAAGGGACAAGTCTGTGTCCTGTGCTAGTGAACCCCTCTCTTCCCCAACAACCCACATGGCAAAGGCCCAGTCCTCATGGCCAGGGCCCTTCTCCCTGAAGCTGCTGCTGGTGGTGCCTCCTGCTGCCACCGTTTCAGGCAGTACCTGCAGACCCCCAGATACCCACTCCAGCACCATTCACTGCTTTCAAGCCAGACACCCAGCAGGTGCTTGTACCTACGGACACACCCCATGCCAGGGAGCCAAGCCCTGAACGGGCTGCACTGCCCAGGGGCACAGACCTGGCCAAAGGAGCGGCGAGCTCAGAGCCGGTGACCAACGAGCCCCAATCAGCAGGGAGCGTAGCACCCATCAGTCCCACCCTAGGGAGCAGGGAAGGAATTTGGTCTTTTCAGGGTCCCAGGCTTTTGCAAGTGAAACGAACAGCCACAGTCCGGGGGGGGGGGGGGGGGGGGAGAAACAGGGTGAGGGCATGCGTCAGTCAATGCTGGGAACCACTCATAGCTTTACACTGATGTGCCTTCCCACGGCGTTCATCTGCTCTCCTAGGGCCAGTCAGCCATTGCCACTTGCCCATGCAGCCATACTGCCCTCCCCACAGGCTGGTTCCCAGCAGCACACCTCAGGCTCCTCTGCCCGTGCACAGAGATGCTGTCCCAGCCTCAGATGGGGCCAGGGCCACCCTGGAAACACTGGCCAGGTCCTAGAATTTGTTACCAACTCAGGAAGCCCCCTTTGGGACAAGGGCAGCCCAAGGGCCTCCCCCAATGTGTTCCCCCTCAGGCCTCACCATATTAGTCTCTGCTTTCTGTGGGGAAGAGCCAGGAGGTTTGGGCTCGGGAGTCTGACCTGCAAGGGAAAGAGAAGAACCATGAGCACGTGCTGCATTCTTGCTCACCTGCGCTCTCAGGCTGGCGGGTCCCACTGGTGGGCCTGGACAGAGCAGCAGCCACTGGCCAGAAGAGCAGGGACTGACATGCTCTCTTCTCACTAGCCCAGGGCCAGTCCTGGACCATACTTGCCAATGTTTCTAGCCCGATGAGGTCACAAAATATTGGACCTTAAAAATCACATCATCGTCTCCACTGTTATCTTGCTCCTACCCATCCCCATCACAGCGGGTGGGCAGCAGATTCCAGACTTTTATTCCCAGCTTGACCACTGACCTACTGCATGGCCTTAGCTGAACCACTTCCCCTGCCTGTGCCTCAGTCTCCCCACTGTAAACCAGGATACACCCTTTGCAAAGTGCTTTGGGATCCTCAGGAGGAAGGTGGCAGAGAAGGTCAAATGATTAACACTACTGCCAAAATCTGCCCTGCCGTGCCCCCCAGGAGCGAGGATGGCATAGCCAAGTGCACTCTGAGACAGATGGCCTGACTCAGGGATTCTGTCTGGCAGAAAGAAGAACAGGAGTACTTGTGGCACCTTAGAGACTAACAAATTTATTAGAGCATAAGCTTTCGTGGACTACAGCCCACTTCTTCGGATGCATATACATCCGAAGAAGTGGGCTGTAGTCCACGAAAGCTTATGCTCTAATAAATTTGTTAGTCTCTAAGGTGCCACAAGTACTCCTGTTCTTCTTTTTGCGGATACAGACTAACACGGCTGTTACTCTGAAACCTGTCTGGCAGAGGTAATAGCAGACCAGGTCAGGAAACCAGCCAACCAGCTACTAACCATAGAGATGAATGGTCTCCCCAAGCCCCTCTCAGGAGTAGTTTGTTGTTAGCTCCTTCACCCACGTCTGCCAGCGTGTCCAGAATTACCCAGCAGGCATTAGACTGAGAATGCTGGTGGGCAGGGACTGCCATACACTGTACTAACGCAGCTGGAGCAGCAATGGCGTGCTCAGCTCTCCGTGCAGGCTTCAGCAGAGCCCTAACATGCTAAGGAGCGGGAGTCACAGAGGCACCTGTCCCCCACAGTGCACTCCTCCCTGAGCAGAGCAAGGAGCTGCCGATGGCCCAGCCCTGTCAGGCAACAGAAGGGCTCATGGGACCAGCCCTTCTTGGGTGCTTGACCCACACAGATCTTCTGTCTCTTTAGGAACAACAGAGAGCTGCTGGGGAAATCCGAGCACAGCCCACTTGATGGTGGTGGTGTGTGTGTGTGTGTGTGTGTGTGTGTGTGGCAAGTCCTGCCCCAAGAATCCTGCCACAGGTCTGGCAAGGGTCCCCAGCTGCAGAATCTGCAGGTCTCTTGGGGGACCTCCCACCTCTCAGCAGACAGGCAGCCAGCCCAGACAGAATGGAGCCCATAATGTGCCTGTCTCCAAGAGACCATGGCTGTCAGCAGGGAAGGCCAGGGCTGTGGGGCATGAGCTAGGCTGGGTGACAGGCATCTCTGCAGCGGAGCAATCAGAGGCCTACAGCAGCACCCCACCTGGCCAAGGAGAAAGGACTCGCTGCATGAGGGGCTGGGAACCTAGAAGGTCCCTCACAGAGCCCCACAAGCTAAGTGACCAATCCCCCATCTTCTGGGTCAGGTGCTCCTCTGAGGCACACTGTCTGGTTCGTGGGTTCCTCCTGCCATCAGGTCAGGAGCTCTCCAAGCCCCCATTTGGGAAGACTGCCATTCTGCATAGGAATGTCTGGCCGGCCCGAGAGGGAGGAAGTGCAGTAGGGCCTGTTGGAGAGCCAATCCTTCCCAGTGGGAGACTGTCCACAGCTCTGGGACACAGGTCTCCCCAAAACCTGCCCGAGGCTCTGGTGCTCACACACAGAGACTTGGTCCGAAGAAGGGGCAGTGGCAACCTGCAATTCGCTAAGCAGTTCCAGAGGCACCATCTTTCCAGAAGCAGCCACAAGGTCAAAGGGATGCAGAGCTCCGGAAAGCCACATGGCACAAGAGCCTGAAGAATGTGCCTGGGACAGAATCAGAACTGCACAAGGCTCCAGGTCTGTTCCAGGCACAGGCACTAGTTTCTTGCCACTCGTGGCCCTCTAGAGTTCTTCATCTCTTTGACCCTGCGGCTGCTTCTGGAGAGATGGTGCCATCTCCACAGCACTGGGGAAGAGGGTGTTGGTCCCAACATGCTCCTTTGTGCTGTCACCCGAACCACCCGGAGCACTGCTGGTAGGAAACGCCTTTCCTGGTTTGGGCTGCTGGAGCTGAACCTGTACAGGGCCCAACCAGAATACACATCCCTGCAAGAGGAGCTCTTTCCTGCTGTCTCTCTGTGCTCTGGCAGGTCACTCTGAACCCATCAGTTCTGGGTCAGGCATATCACCCTCCAAACCTGGGATCCCCGGGGGAACCCTGCTGTAGACATGAACTCCGTGGGCTGTCGATCAGAATCTAGTTAGTTACTACACACAGTTGGCTTCTGACCTACCCATTTCCTGAGACCTAGCACCTGCCCAGCTCATCTTGGGAATCAGGGGTGGCATGCAGCAGTAAGATCCTTCAAGCCTTTCACTTCCTGTGTATGTACTGCTCTGTGCTGAGAAAACATCCTTGTAAAGTCCCAGCCTCCCTTCAGGAGGCTCCATGCCTCTTCTTGGGCTCACACACAAATGGCACTGCCATCAAAGGTGGACAGCACTGGGTGCATTTCAGATGAGCCACCTATTGGTCACTTTCAAAGGGGATAAAGAAGATCAGCAACATGGGTTGATGTGCTGGCTGATTACTGGGCTTGGGGGGAGAGGGGGAGTCTTACAGATCCCCTGCAGCCTGTGCTGCAGAAGCAATGGCCATGGCGTGTGAAACAGGTTCTTCCCTAGGGCCAGAGGGGCGAATGGCTTGCTTGCCCAGGCGGCTCGTGTGAGTGCTCCACAGGGCAGCGTTACAGGCCCCTCCAGAGTATGCACTACCTCAAGGGCAAGGAAGGAGGTGGTGGGAGGAGTCCATGTTACCAGCTATGGATAGTGCAGCTATCAGCTTCCCCTCCGGCTAGGCAAGATCAGAGCATGGCAGGGGAAATGGCAGGCGTAACACTCGCCCTCTGTCAGGGGAGCCTGACACATCTTGCCTGGCTGGATCCTCAGCTCCCAGATGTCTCAATACTACGAGGGGCCAACAGTGCTTTATCCAGGTAGCCACAAGTTCCAGGTCCCTGGGGCCGCCAGGGTGGGTCATTCCAGCACGCAGGCCCTCCCGCCCCCCTCCGATGTGCAGGGCCTTGCACTTGCTCCTGGCCTTTGTTGCTCCAACATGCTTTAGGTGGGGTAACCCCTAGACAGCGCTCAGGGACTTCACTGGCTACAGAAAAGGCTGCCATTTACTGAGTGCTGCTTCTCACCAGGAGTACATGGAACAGCTCTGCTGTTAGCTGCCCTGCCATCCATCTGGTTTATGGTGCCCGTCCATTCCTGTCCCCTTCTCCTGGCAACAGAGCCTGGAGACTGGGGGCAGAGCCCTGGTCTCTGGAGTGTATTTCCTCACCTTGGTGCAGGTGAGCCAGGGATCTTCTCAGTAAGGAATATTTGCTCTTCTAAGGGTGTAGTGCTTGTGGCAGCAGGCTCAGGGTTTGGCAAAAGTTGATGCTGGTTCCATCTGAAGTTCAAGTCATTTGATCTCCCAGTATTACAAAAGCACTACATGTCCTGGGCACTTTGCAAGCCTAAACCAAATCAACTGAGTAACACAGGAGGAGGTCCTGGCCCCAACAACAGCCAAGCAGAGCAAGGCTACGTCTGTGTCCCCAGGACGGGGTTAGCTGTGTCCCCTCACGGTACCAATCGGCACCTGCCATCCAGGGAGATCCCAAGGCACTTTGCAATGTCCTACCACTGATTTACACAAGTTAACTACAGGAAACGGGGTAACAGGCAGAGAGAATTCAACCTCCAACTGGAACTGCTGGAACACAGCACAGGATTGTCCAGGACACTGGGGTTAGCAACCCCAGCACTACCCACAACAGCCTGGGATTGCGGAAAAGCAGAAAGACTTCCATGTCATGTCTCATTAAAAGAGCAGCACAGCTCCCTCTACTGTCCTGCTCCGTTACTGGCTTAGTTCTGACTGAGGGAAGAGCCCCACCTATAGCACCACCAGCACCACTTCCTGCAGCACCCTGGGTGTTCCTTGAAGGTCTCTCATCCAAGCACTGACCTGGCCCAATCCTGCTTAGTTTATGAGATCTGAGGAGGTCACAGCTCGGAGGTAGTGCGGGGCTGCAGGTGGATTATCAAGTCAAACCACGCTGTCCCCTAACCCTTTAAATCAAGCTCCCAGCTGGCAACTTGAGGAAAGAGGCTGGAGTCGCCTGTTAAATCCCTGAGCATCCTCGCTAAGAGTGAGAGCTACAGGCAGCATGCTGGCGCCGGCTCCTCCCATCTGGGCCCTGTGTGTCATAGAACCATAGACGTTAGAGATGGAGAAGCCCCAGTAGGTCCCACTCAGTCCATCCCCCCAGGGGCCAGTGCAGGATTGTTCCCTAGTGTCTCGTCCAGTCCCAGCACTGGAGTTTCCAGTTCTCCCTGTCTCTCTCGGGCTGAGCTCTGCTGGGCTCCCTCCCTCCTTCCTACTCACTGTTCAGCAGGCTCTCGGGCCCCTTCTGCGTGTCCAGGTTGGGCTGGTTCTGTTGATTGTAAAACCTCAGCAGACACTGCTGATTGCAGAAGTGTTTGATTTGCCCCCGCCAGTGGATGGTTTCCAGCAGCTTCCCCTGACGCTTGCAGGCATGGCACCGAGCTGCCTAAAGCCCCGAGTGGTAGGAGACACAAACAACCAAGTAACTAACTACACCCACTCTGCATGCAGAGAAAGAGGAACACTTGGTAAGATGCTGTGAGCTTTCCCACAGAAGTGCCCTGTCAGCAACAGCAGTGTAAGCTTCTCTACACCACCACTAGCTGTGGACTCCCGCAGTACAAACTTCCTCAGAGCAGTGCTCTGGCAGGATCAGCTGTGAGCTTCCCCACAGCAGTGTCCCACCATTGCTGGCCTGGGACTTCAGCATCGGGAGCTCCCCAAAACAGGGCCGGCTGGGGACTCCAGCAGGGCCAGCTCCCCACAGCAGGACCCAGTTCTCTGGATCAGTGCCCACACCAGCAAGTCAGTGAAAGGCTGCCAATGCCGATACTGACCTTGAAGTACCATAGCAAGTATTTGCTCTTGCAGTCTTCACTACAGAAGTCCCAGGTGCTGCCCTCCAGCTGCTCGGTGACCGCCCGTTGGCAGGTCTGGGAACAGTAGGTGCAGGTGATGCAGCACAGACCCAGGTTCTTGGTAAAATCCTGTTTGTAAAGAAGCACACACCCTGCGGAGAAACAATAGGAGTGAAACCTTCCCAGGATGCACTGGGGGACTCCCTGACCTGAACAAGACCAGAAGCCAGGTGTGTGGAGACACAACAGAGCACAACATTGTCGGGAACAATCCTGCACTGGCCCCGGGGCTGGGACGACATGGGACCTCCGCGGATTTGCCATCTCTCACCTCTTTGCTCCTAGGAAGAGCATGACTCCAAACAAACGCCTCCAGCCTCCTGTGTGCAGGAACTTGCCAGGCAGGACAAGGTCAGGCCAGGCCAGCCCAGGTGCAGGAGTGCAGGTGTGTGATGACAGGAGGTGCGGAGCTGCCACCTGCTGTCTCCCCCAACCCTCAGACAGAGAAAAGCAATGAGACAGCCCTCCCCAAGCTGACATTGGACGGCAAGGCCTCTTCCCAGGTGCTGGCAGCCAGAACTCCACCCCTGAATCAGCCTCCCTGCACTACAAGGCAAGGCCTTTGCCCTGGCACGACAGACCTCCCTCCATTCCACTACAAGGTCTCTCCTTTCCCCAAACCACAGGGTTGGCAGCAGGCGCCTTCCTCTCCCATGCTCCCTCCATATACCTTCGCTGCAGAAGTTCTTCTCCACCCCAGAGAAGCGGATCTTCTCATGCAGCAGCTTCTCTTGCTTGCAGTGCTCACACTGGGACACCACCCCACGCAGCCGCTTGAAGTCCTCACAGCAGTCCTTGCAGCAGAACTGGTACACTTTGTCCTGCCAAAGAGACCGCTGCCTGGGTCAGCCAGCCTGGCCAGAAACCTAGGCTGGCTAGGAAAGCAGGAGCGGAATCATAGTGCTGGGTAGACAGAGTTACAACGTCCCCAGTGTAGGAACTGGGGCAAGGGGGACTCACCCTGAACCCAGCCCAGCCTGTGCCCTGAACACCAGGAGAATGTCTTCCATAGCCACCCTCAAAGGGCTATGGCTGCCAGCTAACCTGGTTGAGAACAGGCTGACCTGGGCTCTGCCACTGCGCAAGGATGGCTCCACTCCTGTCCCTCCTGCTCCCTCTTCAGAGCAGCAAAAGGAACCTGAGGAGGCTCCGCAACCCCTCTGGTTTGGGCCTCAGCCCCATGGACCCAGGGCCCAAGACCCTGCTGTCCCTTCTCACCTGCCAGTCCAGAATCTCTGGCTTCCCGCTGAAGAGATTGTGACAGTAATGACAGTTCAGGTGGATCCCCCCCTCGGGGCTGGTACGCTGCAGGGAGAAAGGGAGGAAGTTAAAGGAGAAAGGGCACGTAGGGGGCAGATGTACCCACCGTGCCCACCAGCTAGAGCATTCCTGCCCAGCCCCACCACACTCACTGGCCAACGTATCCCCACCCACCTCTGCCTGCCAGCACATTCTAAGGTCACTGAGCTGAAGGCCAGAAGGGGACCAGTAGAGCATCTAGTCTGACCTCCTGATGGTGACAGGCCATTACATTCCACACAATTCCCCTTGTATTGAGCCCTAGAACATGGGGTTATGTTGAAAGCAGATCTTCCAGAAAGGCATCCAGCCCTCATGTGCAGACCTCAAGAGACGGAGAATCCACCTCTTCCTGGGGAGTTTGTGCCAACGGCTAGTCACCCTGCCTGAAACGTCGGTGCTTTATTTCTAACCTGAATGCGTCTAGCTTTGGCTGCCAGCCACTGGTTCTCGCTCTGCCTTTCTCTGCTCAATTAAAGAGCCACCGAGTGCCATGGATTTTCTCCCCACAAAGGTGTTCAGATACTGTGGTTAACTCACTTCTCAAGTGTCTTTCTGACAAGCTAAACACATTGGCCTCTACATCTCTCCCTAGCACATGTTTTCTCCAGCCCTCAAATCCTTTTTGTGGCTCTGTTCTGCACCCTCTCCAATGTTTCAACACTTTTTAAGGTGTGGACACCAGAGCTGGATGCAGCCCAGGATCAGCCTCACCAACGCCTTATTCAGAGGTGACGTCCCCTCCTAGCTCCCCCACTCACTATGTCCGTTTACACAGCCAAGGGTCACATTAGCCCTTTGCCAGAGCATCAATATAAGAACATAAGAACGGCCGTACTGGGTCAGACCAAAGGTCCATCTAGCCCAGTATCCTGTCTTCCGACAGTGGCCAATGCCAGGTGCCCCAGAGGGAGTGAACCTAACAGGTAACGATCAAGTGATCTCTCGCACTGGGAGCTCCCACTCAGCTGCTTGTCTGCTATGACCCTAAACCCTTCAGAGTCCCTGCTTTCCAGGATACAGTCCCCTTCCCCATGGTTGGCATTCTTTGTTCCTAGATGCATGAACTTGCATTTGGCTTTATTAAAACACACGTTGTTTGAATGGGCCAAACCAGATGGCTCTGTATGCTTGCCTGTCCTCAACATCATTTACCACTGCCAAGCTTTGTGTCATCCACAAACCATATCAGCAAGAATTTATATTTCCTTCCAGATCATTGATGAAAATGGTGAACACTGGACCTAGGAGACCGATCCCTGCGGGACTCCACTAGAAACATCCCCAGTCAGTAATTCCCTATTGACAGCTGCTTTTTGAGATCTGTCCGTTAACCATTCTTAATCAATTTAACATGTGCTTGACGGATATCATAGAGTGGTAATTTTGTAATCAACACGTTGCGTATCACTATGACAAACCCCTTACTAAAGTCTAACTGTACTACATCTACACAGTTCGCTTTCATCAGCCAAACCAGGTTTGTTTGACAAGACCTATTTCCCATAAAGCCATGATGACTGGCATGACTTACATTTCCATCCTTTAATTCTTTATTGATTGATTCCTGTATTTGCTTTTTCATTACTTTGCCAGGCTTTGACGGCAGGCTAACTGGACTATAGTTACTCAGGTCATCCTGCTTGTCCTTTTTGAACCATTGCATGACATTAGCTCTCTTCCAAGTCTTCTGGAATTTCCTCAGTATTCCACGATTCACTAAAATGCATGTCAGTGAGCCAAGGATCTCCAACTCTCTTAGGACTCTTGGTCAACATTATCTGGGGCTGCTGCTTCCTGGGACTCCTACAGGGAGGGCACACTGGAAAGTCCCAGCTGGGGCATAGGAGTTGCACGGACTGTGCTCGTAAGTAACCCTGGTGCTGGTCCCACCCTCTGCTCTTAGACTGGCTGCAAGATGTAGCTGGTTGTAATTTACTCCTATGCCCCAGCTGGGACTTTCCAGTGTGCCCACCCTGTTGGAGTCCCAGGAAGCAGCAGCCTCTGCTGGGAGAGGAGAGGGGAGGGGGAATCCCTCCCTGACAGGAAGCATGTTTCAGTACCTGGAATTTGGTCCAGCAGCTGGGGCTGCAGAACTGGTACACAACCCGGTCAGTCTTGTTGTAATAGCAGGGCTCAGACAGGCTCTTTCTGCAGAAGCTGCAGGGCCTAGCGGGACCTAGCAAGACAGAGACAGTGATGGCAGCAGCGTGGAAGGTGGAACTGGAGGGAGAGAATGGGCTGCACGTTCCTATCCCATTCTCTCCAAGTCTGTTATAGTGGGCCTGGTACTCAGACACCCTGGTGCAACAATCCCAGGAGAACGGGGATGCTGGGCTTTGCCAGGGCAGAAATGCTGCCTCAGGGGATAGGGAGGTCGCAGCCTCACTCCAGCTTGGTGACCAACCCGGCTTACCTAGGGCAATGTCGGAGATCCCCAAACGTGTGACCTCTCTCTCTCTGCGGGCTCCCCCTAAGCCTCACTCCGACAGGTCAGAGGTCAGCGACACAGGGCCCCTTGGGGCAGACGTTCTCTTACCAGTCAGACCCGACTGCTTCACTTTGTGAGAGGTGGTACAGCAGATGGAGCAGAACAGGCCCATCTTGCCGCTCCGATCCACGTTGGGCAGCATGTCGAAGTTCTTACACAGCGTTTTGCACCACATGCAGGGGTACACGCGGGTATTCTTCTGCAAGCATAAAGCAGAGGGTGGCTACTGGAGAGCTCAGGCCCCTGCTTTCCTCCATCCCATGTCCTAGTCCATCCTCACCCCCTCTCCCTCCTCCCATCCCCTTCAATGGCTCCACAAGGCAGTTCTTCTACAGCAGGTTGACATGAACACACAACATGGACGACAAGCTTGCACTCTGTTCCCCCCTTGGGTCACAGGCCCTGGCACGCTCCCCTCTACCATCTGAGAACCCACCTAGATCTCAGGCTAGCCTGGGGTACACAGCCGCTTTGTAGGGACCCCATGGCTGGATGCAAGAGAGGCCCCTCAGTGGGGGTATTGTCTAGTTCACTGAATCCTGCACAGCACAGCAGGATAGAACCAGCTCTGGGCTTTCTGGCCACCATAAGGAGCCAGCTCTGTGCCTTTGACAATCAGCCTCGCTAGGCAAGTGACCAGGAGCGCCAGCCCACAGGTCCCAGAGCCAGGCCGATTTATCCAGCCAGCCCACTGGCCACAGGGACAGGCCTGGGGAGCTGCAGCCCCAGCAGCAAGAGTAAGCTCAATGCACCTCCACTGGTCTGCTTTGAAGAGAGCCTTTGGATCTCTTTTCTTAAGAAACTTCCTGAGTGTTGGAGGAGCCAAAAGCGAGACTGCTCAGCGTTGCTGCTACTGCAGAGGAAGCGCCCTGCACTGAGCCAGGGGAAGGCTGGTAAAAGCCTCGGGAAAGGGAGATGGATGCCCCCGAAGCCCCTCCCTGGCTCCAGGAACTCCTCACCTTCTTGTAGCTATTGAGGCAGGTGGAATTGCAGAAGCGTTTCTGCTGGCCCTCGTGGAAGAGGTACTCCAGTGGCAATCCCTTGTTGTAGATGTAGAGGCCGCAGTTATCACAGCAGTTGGTTTTCAGCCCCTTGGTGGCTCGGAATTTGGTGAAGCAGGCGTCACTGCAGAGCCGGTGCACCACATTCCCATTGCTGACCTCGTGCTGGATCTGCACACACACCGGCACCAGGCACTGCCTCAGAGGCAAGCACAGGCCCACCCCGGCCATTCCGCAGGGGTCTGGCCCTCGAGCTGGCCTGTCCTCTGGGCAGGAAGGGCCATTACTCTAGCAAACCCGTGCAGGCTGGCTCCCATCCCAACAGGATGATGGAATGAGCGGCACGGGGAGCTGCAAGGGGCAGCATGGGGAGAAGAGAGCAGAAGCTGCGCCTCTGGGGCTGATGGGTAGAAAACAATGGAAAAGGAAGAATCTGAAAACAAGCCCAAATCTGCACACAGGCCACAGCCTGAGGCCATAGGAGTCCCTGGCAGGTTCCCCAGGCCAACCCAGATACTGATAGGCTCAACCAAGCCCCTATAACTGGATTAGGTAGCTCACAAGCACCTGGAAGGTGTGGGCAGTTGCATTAACTCCAGCTCCAGCAGATGGCTTCAAAGCTTCTTAGGCCAAACACTGGACAGACCAGGGCTCTGCTTACCTCCCCAGGCTTGTGACAGACACTGCAGCGGCTGGTGTCCGAGGCCTCTGCAGGCTGAGGGGCTGGTCTCTGCTGCTGCGCTTCGTAGAGGGAGAGGCACACAGAGGTGCAGAACTCATGGAAAGAGGCACCTGAGCCGATCTGGGCCACAACAGAATCCTTGGTGTTCCAGATCTCTCTGGGGGGCAGGAAGGGACTGGTTAGTGCAGGGGACACCCCCACTCCAGGACAAAGAGGGAGGGTGGGCCGTAATGCAAGGGGCTCCAGGACAGGGGGATGTAAGGGGGATCAGAAAGTGCAGTTAGAGGGAGTGGAGTCCTGGGGTGGGGAACGATAGGGTATTGGAGGGAGACCAGGAGTATGAAGGGGGGCAAAGGAGCAGGATGGGGTGATGGGGGAAGAGTAGACAAGGGATTCAGCAGGAAGGGTAGTGGGTTGGGGAGAGTGTGAGGGTGGGCGCGAGGGAAGGTAGGCAGGGGTAAGCAATACTGTGAAAGCAGGGCATATGGGTAGGTGGATGAGGAAGGCAGGGTGAGATGGGGGCGAGGATGGCTAGTCAGATGGAAGGCGGGGGAGGGGGGCAAGAGGGTGGATAAGGCAGGGAGAGCACACACTTTTTACAGAAGGTGCAGATCTTCTTGCCGGGTGGTTTCTTGGAGAAGGTGGTGAGACAGGAACTGGAGCAGAAGAGCTGAGGGAGCCCTTTGCGCTGGTAGGCGGTCTGGCCCTTCTGCAGTGGGGTCCGGCAGTTGGCACAAGTCATCTTGGTGACGGTGGAGCGGGCAGCCCGCTGAGCCATCTGTGTGCGTAAGGACATGCGGGTCGAGCGCCGGGTACGGAAGGGAACAAAGTCCTCATCATTGGGATCATCCACCATAGCATCCGAGTCCTCGTCAGAGACCGGGACTGTGAGCAGGGAAAGGGAGAGACAGATTCCCTGTTAGGGACCGCAGCATAACCCTATGTCCAGACTGGGGACAGGGCTTTCTGGAGTCCATTTCAGGGTGCAGAACCTGGAATTTCCTCAGCAGGGAGGAGTAAGGGACCTTGGAAAGCTGTAATGTGCTGACAGGGGATGAAGCAGGAAACCCGCAGGCTCACTGAGCCTTGGGCACTGCTGTCTCCGCAGGAAAGGCACGATTCTTTGGGGCCAAGCAGCAAGTTCAATTGCAAACACTTAGAGCAGACTGCAGAAATCTCTGCACATTCCACTGTGCATTACAGAGACCAAGGCAGCTCCCCCCAGCCCCTTCCCACAAAAGAGAAGGGAGCAGGTGGCACAGCCAGGGTGCGAGAGGCACAATTCCTCCCCACTCCTAGAGGAAGGTGCAGCAGATGCCACAAGCACTTTTAGACTCTGCATCTCAGAGGCAGACACTGCATGTTTTCCCCCAGGAAAGTCCCTACAATGAAGCCCACCTCCTGATCCCCAGGTGGGGTGGGGAGAAAGGGACAGAGCTGCCCAGGGGATTGTGCTCCTGGCTGGGAAGGGGCCTCTCAGAGGAGTGCTCACACCGCCCCTCACCTCTTCCCTCTCCCCCGACTTAGAACTGGGCCAAGTGGCCAGCCTAGGTTACTTACTGCTCTCGGAGGAATTCACAGTTTCAGGCCTGGCTGCCTCTGATCTCCTGGCTCGTTCGCTTCTCTTCTGCTCCTGGAAGATACCCAGAGAATATTCAGATCAACCATCTTCTGGGGTGACCATGGACAGAGGGCCTCAGCCACTCCCAGGGCCCAGCTTTAGGGCTCTTCTTTCAAACTAACTGCAGATGGTTCAAGCTTTGCTGAAGCCCAGCCAAGGTCCTGACTGGGTTTAGCAGGGCAGGGGGACCGAGCTGGCTTCAGAGAAAGGAGCTGTAGCCTGGCAGGTAGCTAACATTGAAGCCACCTGCACAGCACAGAGAAGGTGTCTGCCCCAGGAGACATGCACACTCCTTCCCATGCTCACTCAGAGGGGTGGCCTTCAAGTACTAATTCAGACAGAGACACTTGTCTGAACTCTTCTCACCTTCTCAGTTGGCTGTTCGCTTCCCTTCCCGGCCAGGTCTTCTCCTGCAACGGAAATACAGATGACACCTGAATCCCAATCCCTGATTCTCTCCAGAGCAGGGGAAAAGCTTCCTGCTCAGAGACAGCAGCCCTAGAGGGGCTAGAAATCACAGGGAAGAAGACCCGCCTTTGCTCCTGCCTACACATGCCAGCAAGGCTTGATACCACAGAGCCACATGGAGAAAGAACCACATACAAGGTGTGGTATTCACACCCGGGAGCATGTTGTGGGGAGCAGGCCTGCATGCAGAGTGGGAGAGAGACACTGGGCAGCTGCAGCTGTCACTTCTACATTTTCGGAGCCAGCCTGCCAATCTGGCGACCGAATCCTCTCTCTAAACACAGAACAGGCTCAGCCTGGGAAAGGTGTGGGTAGGTCCAGGCCTTCCTCAGCCTGGTGTGGAGAGCAGGGCACGAACCCTGCCTAATGGAGACATGCCTTGCCCACGCTGCTCCACCCCTAGTGCCAAGGTAGCCGCAGACATCACCAACCGCACCAGCATGGGCTGAATTCAGCTCTTTGGCAGGGGGACCAGTAGCCAATAGGAGCAAACTTCAAGCTATGGCAGCCAATGAGCGCGCTCATTTGCACCCAGGGCCCTGACTGCCAGAGCTATTAATCCCTCCTATTGGGGCCACTTCCCCAGCCCACCCAATTAGCAGGCAATGCTGGTTCACACACAGAAGAGACCTAAGTTCCCTGTAAGCTGCGCAGCCGTCTATTTAGAGCCGTGCAGGCGCTCAGGGAACTTGCCTGGAGACCTGCCACAGCTGGGGACCAGCCGGGGAAGGGGCTCCCCTCCTGCTGTGGCCAGGGTGATGTGGATCCAGCTGTGGCCAGAGTGGCCCAACCCAGCCCCAGGTGCAGCCGGGGCACCCCTCCCCAGGTCCGAACTCAGCCCAGGCCCAGATGTGCGGGGATAGAGGGAGGGGCGCCTATCCTGCAGCCCCAGCCCAGGTGCTGCTGCGGGGAGAGAGAGCTGGGGGGAGTCCTCTCTCCTCGCCGTAGCCCCAGAGCACCCTCCTGCACCCCAAACCCCTCATCCCTGGCCCCACCCGAGAGTCCGCACCCCCAGCTGGAGCCCTCACACCCTGCACCCCAACCCTCTGCCCCAGCCCTGAGCCCCTCATCCCTGGCCCCACCCCAGAGGCCGCACCCCCAGCCAAAGCCCTCATCCCTCATCCCTCCGCACCCCAACCCTCTGCCCCAGCCCTGAACCCCCTCCCACACTCTGAACCCCTCGGACCCACCCCCACCATATGAATGTTGTTATGTGCACCAACATGAAGGTCATATGTCACACATCACCTCCATAGTGGTGTACATAATAAAATGTATTCCGCACATGACTGGGAAAAATTAGAGGGAACACTGGCAGGAGACCCCAGGGTAAGTTGAGAGCTGATCAGTCTCCAGTTTACTGGAACAGAGGCTGCCCACCACTTGTCATGCAAGAACTTCGCCCCGGCTTTGGAAGACCTACCTGGGGATGATGACAGTGTGGTCTCCTGTGCTTTCGGCATGCTGCTCTCTTGTCTGAGGGCATTACCTCCATCCTCCTCCCCCTCCTCAGCCTGGCCTTCGTCAGTGTGCTCAGGGGGCAGGGCAGGGCTCTCTTGTAGCCTCTCTTCTGCTGCTGGCTCCTCTTTTTGCACAGGGGAGCTTTTCCTTGGTGCCTTCAACCTTGTTTTCTTTGCCTGCTTAAGACTGGGCTGTGGCGAAACCGCTGGCAAACTTGAGAGCTGCGTTGTAAATTCCTCTGTGGATGGCGCACAGCTCAGCTCCCCTGCAACAGGAATGGGCTGCAGGGGGGACTCCAGGGTATTGCCATCACAAAGCGCAGCAGTGGCAGCAGCACAATCATCTTTTAGGTCCCCAGAGTCATATTTTGGTTTATCTTCCCCTTCTTTCCAAGCTTCTGGCACAATGTCTTCCCTAGCCAGCACAGAGGAGTCCCCATGCCCATCCGCCATGTCCTGGGAAGAATGTGCCTTGTACAGACCTTCCAAATCCCCTGGTTTATCTAGAACCATCAAGTCAGTGGCTTCATCCAAGTCATCTAAGACACCAGGTTTCTCCAGAACATCCAAGACACTGGGTTTATTTAGATCAAGATTGTTTGATTTGCTTAGGTCAGCCAAACTGTCTGCTTTCACCAAAAGGTCTAAGTCCCCATCTGCAGTGACCTGCTTGGTCTGATCCCATTCCATCACAGGGGGTTGAAGACCTGACCCTTGCTGTGTAGAAGCTGTCTGGGAGCCCAGAAGGTCTTCCCCAAACTCCATGTCAGCAGGGAGATCACCAATCAGTGGCTTATCAGGCAGAGAAAGTGGGTCCAAAGATCCAGGAAATTCACTGGAATCCATTTAGAAGCAGCAAACAACTGGGAATGAGAAAGAGCCAGAAAGTCAATGTTACAGTGTCTAAATACAGCATTACACACTCTTCCAGGCTGTACCAGGAGATTCCTGGTGAGAATCTAGCACAGACCAGGAGACAAGCGACTCACCTCCACTTCTCACAGTATAACAGGGAGTTACAAACTTCTGGAGCCAAAAAGCTGCCTTGGGCTCTGCCTGCCTGGGAATTTACCAACACATGCCTTTGCTCCACCACGGCCAAGATTCAACTACAAGGGTGAGTGAGTATGTTTACAGCAGAGAAACACAGTGAGCTACTACAGAGGAACTGTTTCAATTCAGAGGACGCTGTGTAGCTATCCAGCAATCTGTAATGCGGTAGTGGGACAGGTGCCCCATCGCCCCTTCAGTACTTCACCAGAGACAGACCAGGGGGCAGGAGGGTCAGTTCTCACACAGCTGCCCACTGTTACTACTTAAAATGCCTTTTCTCCCAGCCAGTTCATCTCACCACCAGGAGCCACCCCTCCCCTGTCCTCACTGTAGGAATCCCCTACAATCTATGTAGCCCACGCCATGGAGACAGACTAACCCCAAGAGCTGGGAGTCAAAAAGCACAGAGACACAAGGACATATCTCTGGGATCCCAGCTGTATAGGTGCAGGAGTTGCGGAGCGTTTGGTTTCTGCAGAAAGAAACCTTCCAGTGGGGAGTAAGGCGGGTTATGAGTGAAGACAGAAATAACCCTAAGAGGCTAAAAACCACTGACAAAACATAACAGAAAATTATAATCTAGTACCTTGGGGAATTACCCTGAAACTGGTACAGAGCAAGCTGGGCAGCAACGATGCACTAATCTGTGCTACCCCTGCTGAAATGAGATCACTTCTGGGCTCCACAGTGAGAGATTGGAAGTTGAAGTCAAAGAAGAGCCACAAACATGATCAAGGGCTGGAGGAGCTGGAATTATGAGCAGAAACGGAGAGTGAAATACACATGTCTTAGCTAAACAAGGAAAACTACCATCAACTATATGACAGGTGTAAAAACCAAAGAGGGAGAGGGATCCTGGGAAGTGCCCAGTTCGACCAAATCTATGGTCTAACCAGTGCAGCATTCTTTTTCTGACAGGCCAGAACTGGACACTTCAGAGGAAGGAGCAAGAACTCCACAAGAGCAGATGTAGGATAAAGCATCATTCTAATCCCTAAGAGTTAGAAATTGGTCTAAGCTCTGAGGCAGGAGGTTTAATGTGCCTTCCAACTTTCGTTACCAATCACTATTCTAACTTTGGACATTCTCAACCCTGTAAGTGTCCACTCGCGTCTTAAATGGTCAGTGTTTGGTCTCAGTGACACCCTGTGGCAGCAAGTCCCTCTGGCTAATTACACACTGCGTGAAAATGTATTTCCTTTTCTCAGTTTTGGATCTGACACCATTTAATGTCATTAAAATGTCCCTTTGTTCTTCTGTCATGAGAAGGGAGAACAGGAGCTCTCTTGACCAGTCATTATTTTACAGACCTTTATCACGTCTCCTCTTTAAAGGTAACAATCCCTATTTTTTCCAATCTCTCTTCAGGCAAGCTGTGGCAGCTCTATCACTTGAGTCTCCTAAACTGGCCCCAAAATAGCTAGCAGAGTGCAGGTACTCCTCCTCAGCTTGCTCCATCTGTAGTACCTCTGAGTCTCTTGCCCCTGGGTCCTCTAAGTTCCGGTGGCCAGCACAAGACTCCTCCTCTCACCCTGCGCCATAATACCACTTGGCGGATGCTCCTTATAGCTCTAGCACCTACGAGAAAGGAATTATTACAGCCTTTAGTCCAGCATCCTCTCTGGAGGAGCTGGGACCTGCCACACTAGTTGGCTGTGTAGAAGTCACCTCACAGCTCAGGTGAATGGAGTTCATACGGTCAAAGATGATTTTACTATGAAGAGAAGGTAACCCCCATCAAGCAGCCGACACCTCTTGAGAGGGCATATTTCACTCCTGTCACAAGCCCACACCATCCAGCATAGACTATAAATAGGGTGCAGCAAGGATGAACCCTCCAAATAGTGTTCTCTCTCAAACAGGTTTGCAGTGCAAGATGACGAAGGGCAGAGTAAGACTCGATCAGCTCCTTCTTCTCTTCCCATCCACAGCAAAAAAGCCAGGCATCACTCAAGAGGCAGTTTATTTCAAACTAACACACAGGGAATACATGTATGGAGCAGGAACAGACCTGGAGAAACTGTCTTCAGAAGGAGGTAAAAGTCTGACTCTGTAGCCAGACGTAAACATTTTCAGTTATCAACTAAAATAAGAATAGCCAAATATTCTACTTCAGGGTGGCAGCTGAGCACTGCCACCCTCAGGAAGGGAAATGATTCATCTGGTACTCTCCTTCTCTGAAGACATCATCTCCCACAGCCCTATCTCTTCAGCATGAGAATGGCACAGCTCCCCTTGTCCCATTAGGGCACCAGTAATAGAGAGCCAGGCCCCCTACTACTGTCGCATGCTACTTCCTGCCAAATATAAATGCTGCCCTCTGTCTGTTCCAGGCAGGTCCTCTGGCTGGATAGGAGGTAAAGCTCCCAGGATGAGCCAGTTCAAGAACATAAAATCTAAAATGCGCCTCAGAGAAAGGAAAAGAGGGGAAAAAAAAAAAAAAAAAGGAGTGCAAGAAAAAAGCCTCTCAATGAAGAAAAGGTCCAGAGCCTTAGGGGAGGTGAGAATGCTCCAGAGAGGAGATCTTCCAAGAAGTAGAACAAGTTAAATAATTTCTCCTTTTCTAAAGATGCCCTCTACCAGGATTCCCACTTCTGCAGAGTAAGAAGTTAGTACACCGCAGCAGCGAGCAGCAATAAGATCAACACCAGCCCAGTGAACAGGGAGGGGTTTCATTTGATGTACAAAGCAGGAGGAGAAAGACACTTCTCAAAACCACAATTAGGTGCAATGTACAAGCCTGCGGAATGAGCCACAGCGGCCAAACACACAGACAAGATTAGCCACTGTATGAAAACACCACAAAGCTTCAATTTGGTGGTGGGAAAGTTTGATGTCCTGTAATAGGGGCTAATCAGGCCTAGTTCACCCGTGTTAAGGAGCTTCTTCTCTAGGAAGCCCCCGGCTAGGGTTCCACTAGGTTGCAACTCAGGGCCCTTGTTTGGGACAGCCAGAAACCAGTCCTCCGCAGTCCCTTGAGTTACTACTTGTACCTCTGTAGTCTTCCCCAGCTTCTTTGTCCTGCTCCTCCCTTTGCTGGGTGGGTTGGTTGGTTTGGCAGCTTTTCACCAGCCTGCTGAAGGACTCCTCTCCCTGCAGTCCCCCTCAGGACAAGTCTACACTACAAAATTAAGTCGAGCCTAAGTTACACCAATGTACAGCTGCAACAGTAATTAAACTGATTTTGCACGTCCACACCACGCTCCTTGCATCAGTGGTGTGCATCCTCACTACCAGCACTTGCACTGATGCAGACAGCAAACACCACGGGGAGCTCTCCTACTGTACAACTTGCCACCATCTAGCGCAGGATGGTTTGGGAAGGGTTTGCAATGTCTCATGGGGGCAAATGAGTCACTCAGAGGCAACTGGAAACACAGTTTCAACATCCCATGATGCAGTTTTCTCCATCCCATAATTTTATCTGCATCCTATGATGTCTGTAACTCTTTTCAAAAGCCCCACAAATCCACACATCTGCCATGTCTGTGAGAGGCATGGTTCCTGCACAGGTCTGCACTATTTTGTGAGCACAATGCGCCTGATCCTGCAGCATTTGCAGAGCCACCAGAGGAGGTGTGGGGAACATCACAATTCCATGGAGGCTAGCTTGTTGTGGAACACAAACAATTGAAGGTTGTTGCTAGTCTTCACAGAGCAGCTGCAGATGGGGAAGCACCAGTTCTGGGCCCAGGAAACAAGCACTGACTGGTGCGATTGTATTGTTACGCAGGTATGGGATGAGGCACATTGGCTGTAGAATTTTTGGATGGGCAAAGCCACATTCCTGGAAGTGTGTGCACAGCTTGCCCCAGCCTTCCTGTGCAGCGACACCACAATGAGAGCTGCACTGACAGTGGAGAAGCAAGTGGCAATCGCTGTGTGGAAGATGGCAATGCGAGATTACTGACAGATCAGTAGCAATCTATTTGGAGTTGGGAAATCCACCGTGGGGGTTGCTGTGATGCAAGTTTTCAGGGCCATTAATCACATCCTGCTACAAGGGTTTGTGACTTTGGGCAATGTGTAGGACAGTGGCTGGTTTTGTAGCAATGGGGTTCCAAAACTGTGACAGGGTGGGGTAGATGGCACACATATCCCTATTTTGGCACCAGACCACCTTGCCCAAATACATCAACAGAAAGGGCTACTTTTCTAGGGTATTGCAAGTGCTGATGAAACACCAGGGATACTTTACTGACATCAACGCAAGATGGTCAGGGAAGGTGCAGAACACACATTTTTAAACACAGGCCTGTTCAGAAAGCTGCAAGCAAGGACTCTTCCCAGACCAGAGGGTTACCACTGGGGATGTTGAAATGACACTAGTGAACCTGGAAGACCCAGCCTGCCCCTTAGTCCCGTGGCTCACAAAGCCGTACACCAGCCACCTTGACAGCAGCAAGGAGCACTTGAATTACAGACTCAACAGGTGCAGCATGACAGCTGAATGTGCCTTTGGCCATTTGAGAGGACATTGGCACTATTTACTCACGAGATTACTCAGTGAAAAAAAAAAAAAAATCCCACTAGGTATAGCTGCCTGCTGCGTGCTTCATAGTATGTGTGAAGCAAAGGGGGGAAAGTTTCCACCAGGGTGGAGGTGTGGAACAGCTGTCTGCTGATTTTGAGCAGCCAGACACCAGAGCTGTAAGATCTCTCCAGGGAGCTATGTGACTCAGGGAGGCTTTGAAAGACCATTTTAATAGAGAGCCACAGTGATGTGTGCTGCTATATCATGCTCTGCCTGGGGTTTTTTTGGCAGCCCAGTATGAACCTTGTAATGAGTGCTCTGTGTGTGTAGTAATATAACATTGCAAATGCACCTATTGCTATTATCTGTGAAGGTCAGCCCTAGCCATCATATGTTGTGAGCTAATAAAAATGAATTAAGTTTCCATAAATAGACTTTTATTCCAAACAGACATATCTGTAACTGAATGAAACTTTATAAATACAGGGAAAAGAACCTTTGAAGAAGAAAGAACAGTTATTTCCATTTCATATACACATACACCAACTGTGTCACAGGGGGGAGTGGTAGGGGTAATGCAGCACCCCTGGATACCACGTGGAATGTGGGAGGACAGGGGTGTGGGGAGGTGCCAGAATGCAGCTCTCTATGGGCTGCAGAGGGAGGTGAGCATGGGTCTGTTGACGCTGAAGATCAACAAGAGCCTTCAGCATGTTTGACACTTGAGAAGCACTAGCATCTCCTATGCTGCACGTCTCTCTCCTTTTCCTGCGCTTTTCTCCTCTCCGCTTTATCCCTGTCCATTCTATCCAGGAGGGTGATCCTCTAAGCCCTGTGCTCGGTATCCGAAGCACTAGAGGCTTGCAGGATCTTTTGGACCACATCATCCCATGTCCTCTTTCTTCTCCTCCTCCTCCTGTGGCACAGCCGCTCTGCTGGTCTGGATGGAGAGACCCTCAAGGCCACATTTCCAGCTGCAAAAGATGCAATGCACAAAGGTACTATTGTGAGTGTATTCACAAGATAAATAAACTTGGCATACTGAACTCACTCCCCTTGATCCACACAAGTTACAGGCACTACATTCTCACTTCTCCTTGAGATTCATAGAGCATAGGGCAGTTCCTCTACCTCTATTAGCTATTTCACTACCTCTTCTAGCATGATCAAAAAAGAATAAATGAACAGACAATACCAAAGCAATATCAAAGCAAACTGCATACTTACCAGAGGTTCCTTCTCCTGCATCAGGCTCGCCGGTGCTGGACATCAGAAAGAGGTCCTTGCTCACCATGCCACTGGATCCACCCTGGTCGCCTGTACCCCATGCTCCTCCTTTGCCTTGTCCAACACCTCTTCCTCACTGTTCACTTCAGGGGCCTGTTACTCCAGCTCCCCTGAAGTATCCACAGGGCTCTTGGCAGGGGTGGTGGGGTCTTCACCGAGAACGGCATGCAGCAATTGGTAAAAGCAGCATGCCTGCCGCTCTGCGCCAGAGACACTATTTGCGTCCCTTGCCTTCTAGTACGCTGCCACAGCTCCTTGACTTTTATGCAGCACAGCTGCGGGTCCCTCTTATAGCCCTTCTCCCCCATGCCCTAAGCGATCTGCTCGTAGATATCAACATTTCTGCGGCTAGATCAGAACTATGCCCCCACTGCCTCTTCTCCCCACAGATATCCACTACTTTTGGTGTACTCCAGGAAGAAGTGTGTCTGCATTGTTGAACCGGCATGGTCAGTTGCTAGATGAGCTCTCCATACCAAGCAAACAGGAAATGGAATTTAAAAAATGTGTGGGGCTTTAAAAAGGAGGTGTGTCTACCTGTGTACCTGGCCCCCGGGCAGTGGAATTCAAAAAGATGACCAGAACGGTCACAGTGGGGTATTGTGGGACACCTCCTAGAGGCCACTGAAGTCAACACAAGTAATGCAGTGTCTACACTGATACCACATCGACTTAACTGGTATACCTCTTGCAGAGGTGGCGTCATTAAGTCGGCATAGAGAGCAAGTCACAACGGTGGGAGTGACATTTTAGTGTAGACTCTTACAGAGTTAGGTCGACATAAGCTGCCTTGTCGACCAGGCGTCTACCTGCCGCTGTGGAGTTACCAAACCAGCTCTGGCTGAGCATGCAGGCAGTTGCTTTGTTAACTCCCTGAACCTTCAGCCAGCATGGAGTATATAGATGCCACAAGACCTCCCCTATCTTGTGAATATGTTCTGGAGCACAAGTCTGAAACGGGACTCCTTCCTGCAGGCCAGTCCAAATAAAAACACCTTGTAAATGCATGGGGGGGAGGACCCCAGATCAGCCTTGCTGATGTCTACCATGGAAACACCCCTGAAGCAGGCCGTAGAGTCACCTGTGTCGAGGCATGCGGTCCAAGGCCCAGGGCTGTCCTTAAGGGGGGTGCGGCGCCTAGGACATAGGCACCGAGTTTCTAATCTGCCAGGGGGGTGCTCCCCCTAGGCCCCACCTCCACTCCACCCCTTCCCCCAAAGCCCTGCCCCCACCTCTTCCCCACCCCCTCCCCCAAGCACACTGCAACCTTGCTCCTCTCCCCTCCACACCCAGCGCCTCCTGATGCCACAAAACATCTGATCCGCGGCAGGCAGTAGGTGCTGATCGGTGGGGCCTGCTGGTGAGCAGGAGGCGCTGGGGGAGGTTCTGTGAAGGGGGCTCCTCCTCGCCTCCCCCAGCCTGCCTGCCATCCGCTGCTTGCCTCCCTGTTCGCCTCCTCACCCCGCTCACCCACCTGCCTTACCTCATCGCCCAAAGCACAGGACCCGGGGCAGTCGCCCCAATTTTCCGTACCCAAGGGACAGCTCTGCTGAGCCAGTCTTCTCATTTCAGACAGTCAGGACCAGTGTTCCCTCTAATTTTTCCCACGCATGTGCGGAACGAATTTTGTTATGTGCACCAATATGGAGGTGTTGAATGACACATCACCTTCATATTGGTGCACATTACAAAATTCATGTGGTGGGGCTGAGGCATTTGGAGTGTGGGAGGAGGCTCCAGGCTAGGGTAGAGGGTTGGGGTGCAGGGGTGCGAGGGCTCTGGCTGGGGGTGCAGCCAAGATTGAAGGGTTTGGAGTGCAGAATGGTGCTCCGGGGCTATGGCGGGGCGAGAGTACTCCCTGCAACTCTCTCCCTGTGGCAGCTCCAGGGCTGGAGCTGTAGGATAAGCACCCCTTCCCTGGTCCCAGCAGGTCCAGGCTGGGGTTGGTTCGGGCCCAAGGGGGAGGGGCACCCCATCTGCACCTGGGTTCAGGACTCTGGGCCCCATCTGGGTCGCACCACCAGGCCAGTCCCACATCTGGGGGTGAGGCGGGCCACGCCTAGGGGCGGGCCGGGCCACAGCAGAGTTGAGGCCAGCAGAGGTGCGCCCCTCCCCCAGCTGGTCCCCGGGCGCCTGCGCAGCACTAAACAGACTGCTGGGCAGGTTACAGGGAACTTGAGTCAGGACACCGTAACATGAAATGCAGTAAGACTTCAGCTCAGACAGATCTTTCTGTGAACAACACTGCCCAGCATATTGGTGTCCAAAACTAGTTGGACTATCGA
Organism: Trachemys scripta elegans; assembly: GCF_013100865.1. NCBI lineage: Eukaryota > Metazoa > Chordata > Testudines > Emydidae > Trachemys > Trachemys scripta. Next base: position 384,173 of record NC_048306.1, on the reverse strand, counting down.
AGAACAACTAAGGGACTTCAGCATATAGAAAAAGGCTTCACTGAGGTGAGCATGTGGGTGAGGGAAAACTTAATAGGCCAACAGACTACTGAAGCGGAACTCCATCACCACAAAGAGGGTTCTAAGATAAGCCCAGAGCACCACCGTATCCTTGTAAAACCTGGAATAACGTGCACCAATGGCTGGGGCATGACTGCAGTCATTGTTCAGTTTCATTAGCTTTCTCAGGACCGCGCTGATACCACTTGAAACAAGGCTTTTTAGTGAATGGTTTGAAGAGCAATAAGCCCCGCATAAGGCCAATAGGAGCTACAGATAGTGCCTGGCTGTGACAGGTTCATGGCAGGCTGAAACAGTTGCCCAATGTACCTGGATGGAGTTAGTTGGACTCAGGCAGAAGTAAGGGGTCTCTTTGCACCTCACTGCAAACTTTTTCCACTTGGAGTTGTAGGTTCTTCTGCTAGGTGGCTTTTAAGAGGCCACAAGTTGCCTGCTTAAAGACACCATGACTACAGATCTCTGCCTTGCCAGGAGCCATGCTCTGAAAGCCAGATTCTCAGACCGAGGATCAGCTTTGGCGATCTGCAACAGGTCAATGAACCATTCCTATCTGGGAGGGCAGAGGGCTTTTGGGATCATTGAGCGTCTCTCTCTCTCCTGGACTTTGCCAGAAAGTCTCCTTTCATAGGCCTGCCCAGGAGGCGTCCCTTTATAACGTGGGACTTTCTTAGTGCCACGAGCAGGACACTAGTGGCTTATTGTTCATGGGAGTGCTGAAGTGATCCACCTTTGGTGCCCTTTCCATGGGGGAGATGTAATCCACGGACCACTCTCGAGGATCTACCACAGATCTGTCTGCAATCACATCTTCCTTTCTTCAGTCCTTAGTGGAACAAAGGATCTGGTCCAAGAGGTGAATATATAGTAGGACCTCAGAATTACAAACACCTCAGGAATGGAGGTTGTTTGTAACTCTGAACAAAACATTATGATCTTTCAAAGGTTTACAATTGACTTAATCCAGCTTTGAAAATTTGCCATGTAGAAGGAAAATGCTGCTTTTAACAATCTTAATGTAAATGAAACAAGCACAGAAACAGTTTCCCTACCTTGTCAAATTTTTTTTTTATTTTTTATTTATTTTTTTTTTTTTTAAGAAGTTTACATTTAACAGTACTGTATTTGCTTTTTTTGGTCTCTGCTGCTGCCTGATTGCATACTTATGCTTCCAAATGAGGTGTGTGGTTGACGGGTCAGTTCGTAACTCTGAACTGCCTGGTAATAGCGACCATAATGTAATTAAATTTAACATCCTTGTAAGGGGGAAAAATGCCAAAAGAAACCCACCACGGTAGCATTTAATTTCAAAAGGAGGAACTGCACAAAAGTGAGGAAGCTAGTTAAGCAGAAATTAAAAGGAACACTCACAAGGATGAAATGCCTACAAACTGCATAAAGACTATTTAAAAACATCATCACAGAGGCTCAAACTAAATGTATATCCAAATTAAAAAACAAACAAACAAACAAAACCCAATAAGATGACCAAAAAAGTGCCACCATGACTAAAACAGCAGAGTAAAAGAGGCACTTAGAGGCAAAAAGGCATCCTTTCAAAATCAGAAGTCAACTACTACTGAGGAAAACAGAAAGGAGCATAAACCCTGGGAAGTCAAGTGTAAAAGTATAAGGCAGGCAGGCCAAGAAAGAATTTGAAGAGTAACTATCTAATGATAGCTAATAACAGAGAAAACAGAAAATTTATTTATTTATTTGTACATCAGAAGCAGGAAGCCTGCCAAACAATCGGTGGGGCCACTAGACGGCTGAGTTGCTAAAGGAGCGCTCAAGGAAGACAAGGCAATTGCGGAGAAGCTAAATTAATTCTTTGCATCAGTCTTCATTGCAGAGGATACGGGGGAATATATCTCCAGCCATACTTTTTCGGTGACCAATTTGATCCACTGTCCCAGACTGAAGTGTCACTAGAGGAGGTTTAAGAACAAATTGATAAATTAAAAAATAATAAGTCACCAGGACCAGATGTTATTCACCCAGAAGTTCTGAAGGAACTAAAATATAAAATTGCAGAACTACAGTATGTAACCTCTCTCTTAAATCAGCCTCTTTAGCTGATGACTAGAGATAGCTAATGTAATGATTTTGTTTGTTTGTTTTTTAAAAAGGCTTCAGAGATGATCCTGGCAATTACAGGCCAGTAAACCTAATTTCAGTATCATGCAAATTGGTTTAAAACTATAGTAAAGAACAGAATTATCAGACACGTAGATGAACACGATATGTTGGGGAAGAGTCAACTCAGCTTTTGTAAATGGAAATTATACTTCACCCATCTATTAGAATTCTTTGAGGGCGGGGGTCAACAAGCATATGCACAAAGGGGATCCAGTGGATATAGTGCACTTGGCCTTTCAGAAAGCCTTTGTCAAGGTCCCTCACCAAAGGCTGTTAAGCATAGTAAGCAGTCATGGGATAAGGGGGAAGGTCCTCTCATGGGTCAGTAACTGGTTAAAAGACAGGAAACAAGAGTAGGGATAAATGGTCAGTTTTCATAATAAAGAGAGATAAATAGTGAGATCCCCAAAGATCTGTACTGAACCAATGCTGTTCAACATATTCATAAGTGATTTGGAAAAGGGGGTAAACAGTGAGGTGGCAACATTTGCAGACGAAAAAAAAGTTACCCAAGAGTTAAGTCCAAAGCAGACTGTGAAGAGTTACAAAGGGATCTCACAAAATTGGGTGACATCATGGCAGATGACATTCAATGTCGATAAATGCAAAGTAATCCACACTGGAAAAAAATAATCCTAAGTATACATATAAAATGATGGAGTCTAAATTAGCTGTTACCACTCAAGCACTGGATAGGTCCCTGAAAACATCTGCTCAAAATGCAGCAGCAGTCAAAAAAGCCAACAGAATGCTAGGAACCATTAGGAAAAGGATAGATAATAAGACAGAAAATATCAGAATGCCATTATATAAACCTATAGTACACCCACATCTTGAATACTGCACGCACTTTCAGTAGTCCCATCTCAAAAAAGATGTATTAGAATTGGAAAAGGTACAGAGAAGGGTAATGAAAATGATTAAGGGTATGGAACAACTTCTATACAAAGAGAGATTAAAGAAACTGGGACTGTTCAGTTTAGAAAAGTGACAATTATGGAGGGATATGATAGAGGTCTATAAAATCAAGAATGGTGTGGCGAAAGTGAATAAGGAAGTATTATTTGCCCCTTCACATAAATACAAAAACTAGGGAGACAAGGTGGGTGAGGTAATATCTTTTATTGGACCTACTTCTGTTGGCAAGAGAGACAAGCTTTTGACCTGAAGAGAAGCTCTGTGTAAGTTTGAAAACTTGTCTCTCTCACCAACAGCAGTTGGCCCAGTAAAAGATATTACCTCACCCACCTTGTCTCTCTAATATCCTACTACACAGCTACACCACCACAACATACAAGAACTAAGGGTCACCCAAATGAAATTAATAGGCAGAAGGTTTAAAAAAAAATAAAAATAAAATAAAAGGAAGTACTTCTTCACATAAAGCACAGTCAACCTATGGAACTCACTGCCATGGGATGCTGTGAAATCTAAAAGCATAAATGGATTCAAAAATGAATTAGACAAGTTCATGGAGGATGTCTAATGGCTAATGTCTAATAGCCATGATGGTCAGGCATGCAACCCCATGCTCTGGGTAAACCTAAACCTCCAACTGCCAAAACCTGGGCCTGGATGACAGGATGATCACTTAAAATTGCCCTGTTCTGTTCATTCCCTCTGAAACATCTGGCAGCGGCCACTGTCAGAGACAGGATACTGGGCTAGATGGACCATTAGTTTGACCCAGTATAGCCGTTCTTATGTTCCCTGCCAAGTGCCTGCTGACAAAAAAATGGGAGGGACACAGCTTGTTCCCAAATCTGGACTGCCCAGTACCTCCTTGTCTGTTGACTGAAATGGGTATCAGGTTGCCATGCTTTCCATGAAGACCATCACTGGGGATACAAGATCACTGAAGGTCTTTGGGATTAGGATAGGACTCCTTCATCTCCAGAACATTTATGTGCAACTGCTGTTCCTGAGGAGACCAAGTTCAATGAAGGGGTAGTCCCTCAGCTGCAGTTTAGATAGGAGGTGTTGAGACATCCAATCTGTTACACAGATATGAAATGGAAGCCCTTGTGTTGCTTATTTCCAGTGGGATCCCAGGGTCTGCTGAGGTTGCCTCATGTGCAGATTGTGCCATGGAAACTACAAATACAGTTGTAGCCACTAGATAGAACATTCATAGCATGGCCTGTACTGTCACCTGCTGACTTTTCATTATCTTTTCTGCCAAGCGAATTAGATGTTGGATCCCATCCTAGGCAAGAAAGATTTGAGTTGAGATATCTAAGAGGGCTCCTGAATATGACAATTGTCTTCTGGTGCAAGTTGGAACTTTGGTCATTAAGCTTCTTGATAAAGTATCCTAAGAACCCCATGGGATATACACACTGATCTTTGACACCAACCAGAGCAGTGTCCTTAATCAGTTAATTGCCATGGTAGGGGAATGTCGGGGCTACCTACAGAGACCAGGAGTCCACAACTACCAAGCATTTAATGAAAACACAGTGCTGATGCCAGTCCAAAAGTGCAGATAATGCTGTTCCCCTACGACCAATCAGATATTCCCAGTGCTTGAGACGTTTCCCTTTGTGCACAGAAGCATCATTAAGGTCCAGGGCATTCAAGTAGCTGATTTTCTCTAGCACACACGATGGTTCCTAGGGTAACCATCTTAAACTTTTCTTTTGCCAGATACCGATTCAGATTTCCAAGATCCAGGCTGTGCTGGAAATTTCTCATCTTTTTGACTATCAGAAAGTATCTAGAATAATGAAGGTGTTAAACAACTTCTACTAAAGTTCAACATTTTTAAATCAGCAAGTCCAGGTGAGATGGGGTGACGACTCACCAGCGTGACGCCTCCTGATGGTTGTCCAGGGAATTAGCTCTTTCTCCAGCTTCGGAGCGCCCTCTGATGGCTGATGTCTTGCCTGCCGCTGGCCCCTGTGTCCCTCCCAGACCCCGGTGCCCTTTGTCTCGGGGTTCTGCTCTCTGCAGTACCCACGCAGTCTCTGGGTCTCCCCTCCCAGGGGAACCCCCAACCCTCTATCCCCAACCTTGCCTCAATGGCTACTGCCAGTCATCATCTAGCCCCCGCTCCCTGGGCCGGACTGCAGTCTCTAAACCACTCATCATTGGCAGAGGCAGCTGGCCCCCTTGCCAATCTCTGGGTTGCCCCTCTGCAGCCCCAGTACCTTTTGTGGGCTCTTAACTCGGCCTGCAGCCTGGGCTTTGCTAGGCTGGAGCTCCCCAGCTCCCTCTGCCCTTCCCCAGCACTACTCCACTCTAGGTAACATCCTCAGCTTCCCAGGCAGTCAGGTCCTTCTCTCTCAAGAAAATTAGAGGAAGTGTGTGTCTGCAGCTTCTGACCCACAGCCCTCTTATAAGGCCCAGCGGGGCCCTGATTAAGCTGACCATAGCTGTGGCTGCTTTCCCTACCAGCCCAGCTTTCCCCACTGCAGCTGCTTTATCCCCTTCAAGCAGATAACTTGCACCCAAGAGTTTTAAATGAATTGGCCAAGGAACTCTCTGGACCAGTAATGTTAATTTTCAGGTTTCAGAGTAGCAGCCGTGTTAGGCTGTATCCGCAAAAAGAACAGGAGTACTTGTGGCATTCAGTAAATCTTTAAATAATGGGAAATTTCCAGAGAACTAGAAAAAAGCTCATCTTGTGCAATATTTAAAAAGGGCAAGCAGGACACTGATCTCAAGCAAAATAATGGAACAGCTGATAAGTGACTCAATCAATAAAGAATTACAGGATGATAATATAATTAATATCCAGTCAACGTGATTTTAGATAATAGGTCTTGTCAAACAAACTGGATATTATTTTTTGAGACGATTACAAGTTTGATTGATAAGAGTAATTGCGTGGACAAAACACCCCTAGAGTTCTGTAAGGCATTTGACTTCATACCACACAACAATCTGATTCAAAAATTAGCACTATACAATATTAACATAGCCAGATTTTAATACACTTATGTGCTAACAGATGATTCGCCATTAACATTTTGAGATCTATCAATGAATGACTGTGTTGCGAAAGACTGGTTCTCAGCCCAATGCTACTCAATACTTTTATCAAGGACCTGGAAAAAGTAAAAGTTTACTTACCAGTAACTTTTGTTCTTCATGAGTCAACTCTGATTTCATACTTGGAAGATTGGCACCCCTTTGTCTGAGGGGCTGTCCACTGGGGCTGCATGACCTTAGTGACATTGACATTCAGTTTCATAACTCATATCAAGGGAGCACAGCCCCCAAACATATCAGTTCCTTCCTATCTGCCACCAAGAGCATTAGGGAACTATGGTGTGTGGTCAGCCCCGCAGATCTGGGCTAATCCCCTTGGTTTAAATAGTTATAGCTCACTTACTACTGCTGATAAAGTTGGCAGAAGCCATTAAGGTTGATGGGAGTGGTATGAGGAGGACAAGATCACTGTTACAGAGAAATCCAGATCACTTGATAAATCAAACTCCATGCATTTTAATACAACCAAATGCAAGGGCCAACATACAGGAACAAAAGAGTAGGTTATACTTACAGGGTGGGGCCTGTATCTGGGAAAGCTGAGCCTCTGCAAAGGATGTTGTAGATAATCAACTGAACATGAGCCCCCATTGCAATGCTGCAGCTAAGATGGATAATGCCATTATTGGTTGTTGTGGGGATGTAAATGACTCCCGCACCGCCATCAGGCAAGGTGGTGTTACAGAACTCCTTTGGGCACAACCAGCTCCAATTTGACAAGCCTCTGAGGCTCGTCAGGTCTTGGGGTTGGCCCTTAAAAGGGAGGAATCCAGGCTAGTTGAGGAGGCCCTCTGAAACAAGCAGACCTGGAGCACAGGGCTCCCAGCCCCGGGCCCTAGGTTACTGAAGGAAAGGCTTGAGCACGCTGCCTGGCCTAGCCTTTGGAGAAAGAAGACGGAAAAGAAAACCAGCCTTTGTTGGAACCCCCGGGACTAAGCCTTGGCTTTAGCTATAGGGGCCAAGACTTCCTTTGGGGATCTGAATGACTGGCTTCCCCTTATTGGCACAAAGCCCCGAGGGCGATGGAAGTATTTTCTTTTTCATTTGGACTGTTCTGTACCCACCAAAGGGGGTGGACTCAAGCAGCACAGATGAAGGGACATCCCGAAGGGGATTTCAAGTAACGAGATAATGATGTAGGAGGTAAGTGAAATGCCTTTCCCCACTTCCAGGGTGCAACTGGGGAATGTAGCCTTTGACAGATGTAGAAACAGGGAGAGCAGGAGGAGGGAGTGGCATTCCCCCCATGCATATGGCACTGGTGAGATTATTGCTGGAATATAGGGTCCAATTCTAGTGTTTACACTTTTAAAAGGACATTAAAAAACAAGAGGATTCGAGAAAGAGCCATAAGAAGCAGACAAGGTTTGGAAAGTTTGCCTTCCAATGAGGGACGTAAGGAGCTCCATCTATTTAGTTTATTGAAAATTAAGTTAAGAAGGGACTTTATCACAGCCTAGAAATATTTACATGGGGAAATTTCTGATAGCAGATGGCTCTTTCATCTAGCAGACAAGGCAGAACAAGATCCAACGGCTAGAAGCTGAAGTTGGACAAATTCAACCTGAAAGTAAGGCACAAATTTCTAACAGCACAGGTAACTAACCACTGGCCAACAGAGATTCTCCATCATTTGCAGTCTTTACATTCCCAGTGTCTTAAGTTATTGGACTCAATGCAGGAATCACTGGGTGAGGTTCTCTGGCCTGAGTTATGTAGGAGGTCAGATTAGATGAGCACAATCGCCCACTCCTGGCCTTTGAATCTGTACCAATCTTCTAGCTCATACGAGTCTAAATAGCAGCCATCCACGCCATGATCCCTCAAGCCTGCCCCCCCAGGCAGCTGGAATGGTCTACACAATATGGGTCATCCCAAGCTCTCTGGAAAACACCATCACTGGCTTTGCCACAACTATCAGTGCCAGGGACACCAGCACCAAGACTAGAGTTTCTTGCACCTGGAGCACCAAACTCTTGGGGTTCAAGCCTCAGGTCTTGGTGCAGTAGTTACTCTGATTCATCAAGTGATCGTACACCTGCCAAGAGAGAGCAACAGGATGCCCTGAAGTCAGTATTGTAGGCTTCAGGATAGTTTCACAAGAGCAGCAGTAATCAAACTAGGTTGCCCAGAATATACACAGAAACTTTATCCTCCTCCCTGCTTCAGCCAAGTGAATGCAGGAGGGTGAAATCCAGAAGCCTTAAGGCAGAACTGTCCAGAGTTGGGGCTCTGACAGGGTGTATCAGAAAGCCCAACTTACAGGGCCACTCTGGGATGCCTCAGAGAGCTTGAAGATACTCCTCACGCCTCTTCACCACTCAGGTACATCCACTGATGTGTCCAACACCTCGACACTAGTGGTAAACTCTGAGGCAGACAATATCCGCATGCTCAGCAGCCTGTGACAGATTTTGGAGCAGAGAAGCAGCCTCCTTCCTCCTTGTTTTCCCTTCTTCTGACACCAACGGCCCTCTGCTGATACCTATGTCACCTCTTTGCCAAGTGATGGCAGATTCATAGATTCATAGATTCATAGATTATAGGACTGGAAGGGACCTCGAGAGGTCATCGAGTCCAGTCCCCTGCCCGCATGGCAGGACCAAATACTGTCTAGACCATCCCTGATAGACATTTATCTAACCTACTCTTAAATATCTCCAGAGACGGAGATTCCACAACCTCCCTAGGCAATTTGTTCCAGTGTTTAACCACCCTGACAGTTAGGAACTTTTTCCTAATGTCCAACCTAGACCTCCCTTGCTGCAGTTTAAACCCATTGTTCCTGGTTCTATCCTTAGAGGCTAAGGTGAACAAGTTCTCTCCCTCCTCCTCATGACACCCTTTTAGATACCTGAAAACTGCTATCATGTCCCCTCTCAGTCTTCTCTTTTCCAAACTAAACAAACCCAGTTCTTTCAGCCTTCCTTCATAGGTCATGTTCTCAAGACCTTTAATCATTCTTGTTGCTCTTCTTTGGACCCTTTCCAATTTCTCGACATCTTTTTTAAAATGCGGTGCCCAGAACTGGACACAATACTCCAGCTGAGGCCTAACCAGAGCAGAGTAGAGCGGAAGAATGACTTCTCGTGTCTTGCTCACAACACACCTGTTAATGCATCCCAGAATCATGTTTGCTTTTTTTGCAACAGCATCACACTGTTGACTCATATTTAGCTTGTGGTCCACTATAACCCCTAGATCCCTTTCTGCCGTACTCCTTCCTAGACAGTCTTTTCCCATTCTGTATGTGTGAAATTGATTTTTCCTTCCTAAGTGGAGCACTTTGCATTTGTCTTTATTAAACTTCATCCTGTTTAACACAGACCATTTCTCCAATTTGTCCAGATCATTTTGAATTATGACCCTGTCCTCCAAAGTAGTTGCAATCCCTCCCAGTTTGGTATCATCCGCAAACTTAATAAGCGTACTTTCTATGCCAATATCTAAGTCGTTGATGAAGATATTGAACAGAGCCGGTCCCAAAACAGACCCCTGCGGAACCCCACTCGTTACGCCTTTCCAGCAGGATTGGGAACCATTAATAACAACTCTCTGAGTACGGTTATCCAGCCAGTTATGCACCCACCTTATAGTAGCCCCATCTAATTTGTATTTGCCTAGTTTATCGATAAGAATATCATGCGAGACCGTATCAAATGCCTTACTAAAGTCTAGGTATACCACATCCACCGCTTCACCCTTATCCACAAGGCTCGTTATCCTATCAAAGAAAGCTATCAGATTAGTTTGACATGATTTGTTCTTCACAAATCCATGCTGGCTGTTCCCTATCACCTTACCACCTTCCAAGTGTTTGCAGATGATTTCCTTAATTACTTGCTCCATTATCTTCCCTGGCACAGAAGTTAAACTAACTGGTCTGTAGTTACCTGGGTTGTTTTTATTTCCCTTTTTATAGATGGGCACTATATTTGCCCTTTTCCAGTCTTCTGGAATCTCTCCCGTCTCCCATGACTTTCCAAAGATAATAGCTAGAGGCTCAGATACCTCCTCTATTAGCTCCTTGAGTATTCTAGGATGCATTTCATCAGGCCCGGGTGACTTGCAGGCATCTAACTTTTCTAAGTGATTTTTAACTTGTTCTTTTTTTATTTTATCCGCTAAACCTACCCCCTTCCCATTAGCATTCACTATGTTAGGCATTCCTTCAGACTTCTCGGTGAAGACCGAAACAAAGAAGTCATTAAGCATCTCTGCCATTTCCAAGTTTCCTGTTACTGTTTCTCCCTCTTCACTAAGCAGTGGACCTACCCTGTCTTTGGTCTTCCTCTTGCTTCTAATGTATTGATAAAAAGTCTTCTTGTTTCCTTTTATTCCCGTAGCTAGTTTGAGCTCATTTTGTGCCTTTGCCTTTCTAATCTTGCCCCTGCATTCCTGTGTTGTTTGCCTATATTCATCCTTTGTAATCTGGATATTAGGGCTTTGCCCATTAGCTTCCCAGTGGAGAAGTGAACAATATGGAATCTGGGTGTATTCCAAGGGTAACTCATTTTATTTGCATACATACACCAGCCCCGGAACAGAAATGCAGGCAATCCCTTTTTTCAGGAATATCAGCCCAACTCCAATGCCTGATTCCCAGGGAGCAATTCTGTCTCAAGGATTGACCCCAGTCAGAGACCAAGGCAGAAAGCAAACTCTCCTGCAGCTTGCACAGCTCCCTCTCCAAGAACCACTGCCTCTACCCAGAACCTCACCTGTAAAACAAACACCACCACAAGCATTTCTTCGCAGACCAAAAACCTGCCACCAAAAGACACCTGCCAAAACAATACCATACACAAAAACAGGGTGAGTGAAGAACAAGCATCAAACAGAGAGACACTTAAGTGGATGTCGCTCAGTGTCAAGTCACCAGCCAAAAGACAAAAACAGGTATTGGAGCCCTGGAAAAGGCCAAAGAATAGTGGCTCCTCAATGCCAAGGAAATTGCCCAAACATGCACCACCATGCCCAGGCAATGGCCTCAAAACTTCCCACAGATGACCACAGCTGCCTGGAAAGCAGTTGCAGACACAAACCACCACCAGATGAGTATAGCTGAGACATGAGGAAGAGCTGGAGTGCTGGTTTGATGAGGTGCAGTCCCTGAAGCAAGCTCATTTACTAGCTGTGATGATGAACATTTGGAGACATTTATACTCCGTGGGGATGGCAGACAAAACTGCCAGTAAGCAGCCTGGCACTGATGCCATGCTATTTTCTAGGGCCCCAAAACCTGAAGAGCTAGGAGAGGGTTCTAACGAGTCTTGAGCTAGGAACCAAAGACCCATCAGTGAGAATCCAGCACAGATCAGGTTCTTAGGAAAGGAATTTTCTCCCCATATGCAGGTGTATACAATTGGCCGGGGGCATTACAGGGAATTTTCACCTTTCCCAAGGTGAATTGCATCAGGAATTGGCAGAAGCAGAATGCTGGTTTGGATAGACCAGTGTTCCCCCCCCCCCCCCCACCACCACTTTGGTAAATCCTAGGTTTCTCTTCCTTTACGTTGATTAACTCCAAGTATGGGCAATTGGAGAGGCCCATGAGCTCTGGCCAGGGGATAGCCACAGGAATCTGCTGGCAGGGTCCATGCCCATCAACCAAGAACACTTTTCATTGGGGAAGGAGGAAGAGGTAGAGAATGGGTTCTCTTACGCCAGATCTATACCAGCAAAGCGCTCCTAGTGTGGACTCAGCTATACCCTCTAACCCTGAGCAAAACAAGCTAGACTAGTAAAAGTGCAGTTTTGCCACTGTGTCTACCCTACAGGCTGCTGCCAGCACAGCTATATCAGTCAGGGATCACACCACTTCACAGCTCAAACTCATAGCTCCGCCAGCAGAAGTCTGTAGCCTAGACACAATCTTAGGCTTCTCTCCCACCCACCCAATTTAAAGCTATAGGACCTAACTTTGATCCTTTGTCCCAGATGCCAGATTTTTATTGGGAGTCTGGAGTGACCAGCTGTTTGGGTGGGATTGTTACACTGCCCCCAGCAGCCGGGGGGGGGGGGGCGGGGGGAAGAGGGCAGAAATGACTGTAGGCACAAAGGGAACTTGGAATGGGGCCTGGCTTGTGAATGGGCAATTGGCATGGTAGGAGCAATGGGGTGCCGCTTGGTTTGGCTTTTGCTCCATCAACCCCAGAGGGCAAATGTGCTACTGTCCCTTTGAAGATGAGAAATTAAGCTAGGATGGAGGTGATGACAAAGTCATGCTCTAATCAGGAGCTTTGAATTTGGGAGGTAGTTTGAGGGAATGGCAGCACAGTTTACAAGGAAGAAGCAGAGTGATGAGAAGTGAGTGAGCTGCAGGCTAGAATCAGAGCTGGGACAACACATCAGGAAATGAGAGAAAGCTTCTACTGGGGCAGAAAAGTAACTCAAATAATAGCTCCTTCTGACTTAGTTGAGAGGGTCATCCCCACCCTGCATCCCAGAGCCATGCACCATACTCCATCCCACAAGACCATTCCCTGCAGCCCAGAGCCACATCTCAACCCTTACCCTGAACAAGCCCACATGGCAGGTAAAACCCCACCTCCACCCCACAGAGCCATACCCACTCCCATCAACAGCCACAGCCCACCCCTTGCAAGCATGTTCTGCAGGCACCACCAGCAGATATGTCCCACCACAACCAATCCAACAGCAACCTCCAGGCAGAGCTTTGCCCTGCCCCACCCCATTCCCACTCTCCCAGGCACACCCTCTAGATAGAGCTGTTGCTTTAGGGACACAAAGGCATCTCCTCCTTTTTCCCCACTCTAGGGCCTACAACATAGCTCAGGAAGAGGGAGCTGGAGTCTAGTGTGACTCCAGCAGCAGCAACAGTATTTTTAGGCACTTCCAAATACAAACTTTTTATTCTCATGTGTGGCGAGCCAAGCACATGGGACACTCTGCAGATAAAGTCTCTGCCCAAAGGGCATGCAAACCAGGTGGCGAAGAGGAGGGGAAAGGGCTCTGGAAAAAGCCCTGCTTGACTCGGATGTGGAAAAAGGTATTGGGAAAACAAGCTCAATAGGTGTAAATGTTCCAGTCCCATTTGGCGTCTGAGGGAAACAAGAAGTCCCCAAGGCCAAAGCACAACCTACAATCAACCACTGTATAGCCAACCACGGGCAACGCGCCATCTTAGCTGGGCTAACCAGAGGCTCGCAGGGCTTCTAATGATGTCAGAACACGGGGGTAGAAGAGACACACTGTATTTCCTGGAGACGCAGAGCAAGCACTCAACGCCAGCACAGCCTGGTCTGAAATTCTGGGCAGTGGGGCAGACTGGGGACCCAGACTGCCCCACGTGCTGGCAGGCATCAACACTCAGCTGCGACCACCTGCCACCAGCACAGACAGAAACAATCCTAGAGACAGCTCCTCACCTGCTCCACCCTTTCCCCATAGACCCCTACCATCTTCTCTCCCACTTCCCTAGAACACAGGTACCCTCCCCCATGAGGGGAGCAGCAACCAACCTGCGCTCCCAACCCTGTTCCCCCTCTCCCCACGAGGGGAGCAGCACCCGCCCCTGCGCTCCCAACCCTGTTCCCCCTCCCCCACGAGGGGAGCAGCAGCACCCGCCCCTGCGCTCCCAACCC
>NC_048306.1:348011-365426 GCF_013100865.1 Trachemys scripta elegans | reverse complement strand
CACTGACACTCCCGACTCTCCTCACCCCCCGCCCCCCACGGACACTCCCACTTCTCACCCGCCGGGCCCCGCCCACTGCCGGGCACGCCGATGGCCCCCTCCCCTCACTGACATCCCCGACTCTCCTCATCCCCCGCCCCACACGGATACCCCGACTCTCCTCACCCGCCGGGCCCCGCCCACTGCCGGGCACCCCCCCATGGCCCCCTCCCCTCACTGACACTCCCGACTCTCCTCACCCCCCGCCCCCCACGGATACCCCGACTCTTCTCACCCGCCAGGCCCCACCCACTGCCGGGCACCCCAATGGCCCCCTCCCCTTACTGACACCCTGACTCTCCTCACCCGCCCCGCCAGGCCCCACCCACTGCCGGGCACCCCCCATTGCTCCCTCCCCTCACGGACACCCCGACTCTCCTCACCCGCTGGGCCCCACCCACTGCTGGGCACTCCCCCCATGGCCTCCTCCCCGACACTCCCGACTCTCCTTACCCCCCGCCTCTTCTGCCCCACTCCCATAGGCCCCCTCCCCCAGGGACACTTCCACCTCACATGTGCACAGATCCCTGCTGGGCCCTGCCCGTTTATGGGGACCCCCCAGGACCCCTTTCCCACCGCTCTGGACCCCCGCTCCACTGGGACCTGCCCACTTCCAGCATTCCCCACCTCACCAGGTTCACTTCCCCCCTCCTCCTGGGACACCCCCAGCTCTCCTCACACCCCCAGACTCCCGCCCTGCTGGGCCCTCTCAACCCACAATACCCCCACATCTCCTTATACCCCTGGGACCCACCCACTCCCTGGTATTCCCCATCCCTGTTCACCCATAGTCCCCCTCCCATCACCTCTCTCACACTCTCATAAACCTCATCCTGCCTGGACCCCCCCCCATTCCTCACCCACACCCTGGACCACTGCCCCCCAGACACCCTACCACCCTCTTGGGACACATTATCTCACACATATCCCTGTGGGGGGACCCACCCCCTCGTGGGGATCCTCCCTCCCCCAACACCCCATTCCACACAGTCCCCCTCCCCTCAGAAACAACCCCATCTCTCCTCACACATATCCCTGGACTCCCCAACCTGACTCTGCCCCGTCCCCCAGGAACCTGCCTACTCCCAGACACCCTCTTCCCCACCACTTCTCTCTCTCTCACACACACACGCACACCCTTCCACCGGCCCCACGGGGGCACACCCACTCTCAGCTGTCCCCTCCATCCCACATCCCATTCCCTCACAGCCCGCCCCCAGAGATCACCCCTTTGCTCACACCCCCTCATCCTCCCCATTCTCCTAGGGACTCCCCAGTGACACCCCATCTCCCCTCACACCCTCCGAGACACCCCATCCCTCCTCTCATACACCCCATCCCCCCAGACACCCTCCTGCATCTCCTCACACATCCTGCCCTCCTCTCCCATCCTCACACACACACACCTCTCTTTCCCCAGGGACACCCCTCCATCTCCTCTCACACATACATACACACACACACACCTCTCTCTCCCTGAATAACCCCATCATTCCTGGACCCTCCCAGGGGCTGCCCACCGCTTCATACACACATTCCCCTCTGCCTCTGGGGACTCCCCATCGTGCCCCTCCCTCCCACACTCCCCTGGACACCCCCATCCCCTCTCACATCACTCTCCCCCCAAGGATTCCCCATCCCCTCTCACAAACACACCCCTCTTCCCCAAACATGTCCCATACCCTCTCATACACACAGCTTTCTCCCCCAGGCCCCCCCCCCATTTTGTCACACATCCTCCTAGCCCCTGGAGACACCCCCCATCCCCTCATGCACACACACACCATCTTCTGTGGACCTCTCCATCCCCTCACACACCCCTCTTCACCTGGACACCCCCCAGAGACACTCCCCATTCCCCTACACACACATACCCCTTTCCCCCCCAGGACACATCCCATCATCCAGAGCACACCCCATCATCCCCTCACACATCTTCCAGTCCCCCAGAGACATCCCGCCTCCCTCCCTCACACCCCCCATCTCCTGGGGATCCCTTTGTCCCCTCACACACACCGTTTCTCCCCAGACTTCTTCCGTCCCCTTATACAACCTCTCCCTTCAGGGACACTCCCCTCCCCCACCCTACCTTGGATGCCCCTCACACACACACACACACACCACCCTCGGGGATGGCCCCATTGCCTTGCACACCTCCCTGGTACATCCCTATCCTCTCTCACACACACATCATCCTTTCTGAACACTATTGTTTCCTGTCATTCCTCCATCCTCCACTCCTGTCCTCCCTCATGAATACCCGTATCCTCTCACATGCACCCATTCCCACACATGAAAACCCCCATCCACTCTCTCACACACCCATCCCCTCTGGATGCTATTATTGCCTGTCACCCCCCACCCCTCACAACATCCATTCCCTTCCTTACCCATCATCTGGTGTACCTGCCTCCTCTACCCCATTCTCGTGGGTACACCCCCATCTTCCCCCATCCATTCACCCATCCTCTCCTTGTATACACACCCATCTCACTCCCACCCCCATCCTCCTGGTACACCCACCTCCCTTCACCCATCTGCCCAATTCCACACAACCCAATACCTTTCACGTGCCCTCCTTATTGATTCTCCCCTGAGATTCCCATCAACCCCCTCAATTTACTTCTTGGGAACACCCCCATCCCTTCACCCATCCCCCACCACTCACTGATCCTCCCTATCCCCTCACACACACCCTTCACCACAATTCCACACATCTTTTGAGATTCCTTCCATCCTCTTCCCCTTAATTCCAGCTGAGATCCCCACACGTGCCCTCAATTTACTCCTTGGAAACACCCTCATCCCTCCTCACTCCAATCCCCTCCCAAGGACACTCACCTGCCCCCTCAATTCCCAACCCACAACTCCCCTCCCCCATCCTCTCACTTGCTTCCCCACTCCTTCCCTGGGGAACCCCAACCCCTCACCCAACATCTCCCCCTCCAATTTCATGCCCCCAAGGGGGGTAACCCAATAGGGAGTCACAGTGAGAAAGGGCTGCACTGCAGGCACCAAGAAAGTGAGACAAGGAGCTGGGACTGGAGTCAGAAAGGCAGAGGGCAGTAATAGGATACAGGGAGGAGGATGCATGGCTGAAGCTGCAGGGAAGGAAATGGATTTTAGCTGCAGTGTGTTAGATAGAAGAAGGGAGAGCCAGGAAGGCTGAAGAAGAGGCAATTACAGGAGTCCAGGCCAAAGAGAACCAAGGCATGACCCTGGGTTGTGGCAGCAGAGATGAAGAGGAAGAAAATGTTTAAAGATGTGATACAGAAAGACAAGATAACTTGGACAGGAGGAATGGGTAGAGTCACAAGATAACCTGCTTCACCAGCAATGCCAGCTCACCTACCTGTTCATCAACTTCTCACACCTTCCTTGCCACCCCTTTTTCACTGAACACCTCCCTCAACTGATCTGGATGACCAGTAACTGCCCTCTCCTGCTTTAAATCTCCACTCAAGTCTAGAAGAAATCTGCCAGTTGGTGTCAGCTGAGATGAGGGGGAGAAGGGAATAAATCATTTGCAAGATAGGAAAAAATACTTGCTTTATTGTGTATATATATATAAACAGTGTATCCCTCTATCCCCACCCTTCATATGACATATGTCTTAGATGGTAAGCTTCATAAGGCAAATGACTCTCTCCCTACATGTGCAGTACAATGGGGCCCTGATCCTGATTTTGACCTCTGAGGCCTATTTGCAATGTAAATATTAAATTATATACAAAAAAAGTCAAAATATTAAGGTTGCAAAGTGAAACACTCAAAATCTAGGAAGCACTTGTGCATCCTTAACACTGGCCCTTTGTGTACAGAGCCATTAAACCCCAAGAAAGAGAAGGCCTCAAAGAGTAAGAGAGGGATCTATGGTGAGATTGAGGAGAATAAGAAAGGAGAAGAGACTTTTAGACATGGAGGGGAAGAGCAGAAGCAGGGGAGGAGGGGATCAAGGAGGGAGTTGGAGAAGAGGAGGTCAATGCGCTGGGCATAGAGAACTCATTCAAGATGTAGGAAAGAAGTGGGGTGTTAGAAAGCGAATTGGGATCACAGAGAAGTTTCCTCTGGGGCAGCAGTGCCCAAACCATGATCTATGCAGAACTTAATTGTCACATTCTCAAGAGAGCTAAAATATATAAATACTTTCCTGAAGTGATTTTCACCTCTTTGTGTTTTATTGATTTACACTCTAGCCAGTGGTTCTCAAGCTATGGGGCGGGTCTCCCAAAGGAGGCCAGAGAATGTGTCAAGGGAGGCAAGAGCTGTGTGCTTTTATTTTATTTTTTTTAATAGCTCTGGCTGTCAAGCCACCTACCCCCACCCCTGTGGCTTGAGCTCCTGAAGAAGGGTTGTGCCCACCCAGGAGGTGGGGAGAGCCAGAGCCCCACCCTGGGGGCTCAGGCTCTCCTTCCTTTCCCCCACCCCCCGCACATATCCTTCACCTGGAGGGGCGGGGCTCTGGCTCTCAGTCCTGGGGTGGCGGCAGCAGCAGCACAGAAGTAAGGGT
This sequence comes from Trachemys scripta elegans, assembly GCF_013100865.1. Taxonomy (NCBI): domain Eukaryota; kingdom Metazoa; phylum Chordata; order Testudines; family Emydidae; genus Trachemys; species Trachemys scripta. Next base: position 360,877 of record NC_048306.1, on the reverse strand, counting down.
GGCAATAGGGCACTAAGTCTGTTGTGAAAAGTGATATTGACAAATCAGGGTGCTGCCTTCAGACCTGGGCGCCTGGCCAGCAGCCACTGCTCTCTGCTCTGCCTTCAGAGTTGGGTGGTAGTAATCGCTGCTCTCCGAGCTCTGGTCATATGTACTGGGGGGGAGGGGCATAAATGACTACAGGCACAAAGAAGGGGGGCCCCAATCAAATACGTTTGAGAACCACTGCTCTAGACTTAGAACAGTGTTTGTGTGTCTACAGATGCAGGCACACACACAAATGCAATCAGATGGAGATAATAGTAGTAGTTACCACTGGTATGTTATGGGGTTTGAAGGTACAGGCAGCTGGGAAGGAAACTGATCACGTCAGAGGAGACGGGTCTGTGCACATGGGATGGGAGCTAAAGCCTAGTGATCATCAGTGGGAGAAGAGATGGGGGAATGGGTAATGGCCAGTAGGAAGGAAAGTAAGGCTGGGCAGCCTCCAGTGGGAAGGGAAGTAGGGCTAATCCAATGGTAGAGCTATGACCTGGCAAGAGATGTTAAGATAACAAGAAGGGTTTCTTCATGTAGAGAAGAAGAAGTCAAGGAAAGTGTGGGCCCCTTACTGAATGAGGGAGGCAACCTAGTGACAGAGGATGTGGAAAAAGCTAATGTACTCAATGCTTTTTTTGCCTCTGTCTTCACAAACAAGGTCAGCTCCCAGACAGCTGCACTGGGCAGCACAGTATGGGGAGGAGGTGACCAGCCCTTTGTGGAGAAAGAAGTGGTTCGGGACTATTTAGAAAAACTGGATGAGCACAAGTCTATGGGGCCGGATGTGCTGCATCCAAGAGTGCTAAAGGAGTTGGTGGATGTGACTGCAGAGCCATTAACCGTTATCTTTGAAAACTCAGGGTGATCGGTGGAGGTCCCGGATGACTGGAAAAAGGCTAATATAGCGCCCATCTTTAAAAAAGGGAGGGAGGAGGATCCGGGGAACTACAGGCCAGTCAGCCGCACCTCAGTCCCTGGAAAAATCATGGAGCAGGTCCTCAAGGAATCAATTCTGAAGTACTTAGAGATCAGGAACAGTCAGCATGGATTCACCAAGGACAAGTCATGCCTGACTAACTTAATTGCCTTCTATGGGGAGATAACTGGGTCTGTGGATGAGGGGAAAGCAGTGGATGTGTTGTTCCTTGACTTTAGCAAAGCTTTTGATATGGTCTCCCACAGTATTCTTGCCAGCAAGTTAAAGAAGTATGGGCTGGATGAATGCACTTTAAGGTGGAAGAAAACTGGCTAGATCGTCCGGCTCAATGGCTCCATGTCTAGTTGGCAGCTGGTTTCAAGCGGAGTGCCCCAAGGGTCGGTCCTGGGGCCGGTTTTGTTCAATACCTTCATTAATGATCTGGAGGATGGCGTGGACTGCACTCTCAGCAAGTTTGCAGATGACACTAAACTGGGAGGAGTGGTAGATACACTAGAGGGTAGGGATAGGCTACAGAGGGACCTAGACAAATTAGAGGATTGGGCCAAAAGAAACCTGATGAGGTTCAACAAGGACAAGTGCAGAGTCCTGCACTTAGGACGGAAGAATCCCAGTCACTGTTACAGACTACAGACCGAATGGCTAGGTAGCAGTTCTGCAGAAAAGGACCTAGGGGTTACAGTGGACGAGAAGCTGAATATGAGTCAACAGTGTGTCCTTGTTGCCAAGAAGGCTAACGGCATTTTGGGCTGTATAAGTAGGGGCATTGCCAGCAGATCGAGGGACGTGATCATTCCCCTCTATTCGACATTGGTGAGGCCTCATCTGGAGTACTGTGTCCAGTTTTGGGACCCACACTACAAGAAGAATGTGGAAAAATTGGAAAGAGTCCAGCAGAGGGCAACAAAAATTATTAGGGGGCTGGAGACATGACTTATGAGGAGAGGCTGAGGGAACTGGGATTGTTTAGTCTGCAGAAGAGAAGAATGAGGGGGGATTTGATAGCTGCTTTCAACTACCCGAAAGGGGGTTCCAAAGAGGATGGATCTAGATTGTTCTCAGTGGTACCAGATGACAGAACAAGGAGTAATGGTCTCAAGTTGCAGTGGGGGAGGTTTAGGTTGGATATTAGGAAAAACTTTTTCACTAGGAGGGTGGTGAAGCACTGGAATGTGTTACCTAGGGAGGTGGTGGAATCTCCTTCCTTAGAGATTTTTAAGGTCAGGCTTGACAAAGCTCTGGCTGGGATGATTTAGTTGGGAATTGGTCCTGCTTTGAGCAGGGAGTTGAACTAGATGACCTCTTGAGGTCCCTTCCAACCCTGATATTCTGTGAATCACTAATGGGTGGGAAGTGTCTATTAGACAATCTTTCTGATAAGAAGTTGGTTCCACGTAATGAAACATTAGGTGAAGTAGCAGCATTCTTGAAGGTGGAAGAAAGAAAATGAATAATGGTGATGGAAGGAGTGAGACGAGGAGACAGGCTGGGATCCAGGATTGGAGGCAGTTAGAAGCTAGGAGACGTCACAGGTGAACACAAAGTTCACGGTAGCAAAAACTCAGGTGTTAGGAACCCTCGTTATAGTCTCTCAGCTTTATGAGAACTCCCTCCAGCCTTTATTAATCTATCCGAGTAGAAACAGATTGTTTTTCTATTTAAATAGTATTTAAAGTTCAGTTATTGTCAACAAAATATGTACATCCAAATCAGTGCTACTGCCTTTGGGGACCACATAAGCTTATTCTATGTTTTAGTTGTGTTGATTTTGTAAGGCTTGGGAGAAGGAGCCGATACTCCATTCTGAGCCGATTTAAGATGGAGTCACCGAGAGCTGATAAAAATTGAGCCCACTATAATAGAATAAGAATCTAACACCAGGCATGCTGGGAAGAAATTGAACTCTATTTCCAGTCCCACCTGGTCTGGGTCAGTGTTTCAGCGGTCACATGGCAGTAGTCATTATCAACTGATACCAGTGGCTATTATTACACCCACAATGCGATGTTTACGGTCACTCTTCAGAGTCTAAGTCTATGTCCACACTAGCAATTTGTTGGACGGAGGTGTAGGAAAAAAAAAAACCGACCCCGACCAACATAAGTTTCACAGACAAAAGCACAGGTGTGGATAGCGCTATGTCGGTGGGAGATGCTGCCGACATAGCTACTGCTGCTCATTGGGGGTGGTTTAATTATGCTGATGGAAGAGCTTTGTCCCGTCAGCATAGAGCAGCTACACAGGAGACCCCGCAGCAGTGCAGCTGCACCACTGTAAGGTCTGTAGTGTAGACATAGCTTAAGACTTCTTTCACTCACCAAAATCCCCACGATGGCTAAAGATGGGATTTTCAAAAATATTGGATATTGCCGTAACTGCTCCCATTTAAGTGAATGGGAATTTTACCATTTGTTTCACTGGGAATAGTTAAGCCTTTGGAAAAATCCCACTCTAATTCTAAAAGCTCCAACCCTGGCCTACAAGTGTGAGCTAGGGTTGGAGAAGAATTTAAAACAGAATTTAGAGGAATGACAATCTGCTCTGAGCCTGCTCCTGGGCACCTGCTAACAAAGCTCTTCCACACCCAAAGTTGCACCAGTTTCACTAAATCAGTGTAACATCCCATCTTTAGGCCCATTCTACACTTAAAATTTAGTTTGACATAGCTATATTGCTCAGGGATGTGACAAAACTACACTGCTGAGTGCCATAGTTATGCCAAGTTAACCTCCAGTGTAGATGCACCTAGGCTGATGAAAGGATGCTTCTGTCAACCTAGCTACCATTGCTTGGTGAGATGGTGTTCCTACACCTGCAGAAAAAACCCTCTGTCACCGCAAGCTGTGTCTGCACTATGTGGTTATGCCAGTATAGTACGCATAGTATAGACATGGCCTGAGTGAAACTGGTACAATTCTGAGTTCAGACAAGCCGAAAGTTGCTCTTGTTCTGTACTGAAGGTTCAACTGCCTTTAGCTCCTGCCCTTTTGACTGAGCCCTACAGAAAACTGTCCCCAGCCAAATAATAGCAGTACAAAGGGGCAACTCAGCCCACCTTCAGAACTTTGAAATGTTAATGCCATTAAGCACAGGCAATTTCTCAGATCTTCTATTCTCCTGGGATTTGGTCAGTGTTGTTCTCATGAGCTTGGGTTGTTTAGTCTGACAAAGCGAAGGCTGAGGGGGGATATGATTGCTATCTTCAAATATATCAGAGGGGTTAATACAAGGGAGGGAGAGGAATTATTCCAGCTTAGTACTAATGTGGACACGAGAACGAATGGATACAAACTGGCCGGGGGAAGTTCAGGCTTGAAATTAGACGAAGGTTTCTGACCGTCAGAGGGGTGAAATATTGGAACGGCCTTCCGAGGGAAACGGTGGGGGCGACGGACCTGTCTGGTTTTAAGATTAAGTTGGATAAGTTTATGGAGGGAATGGTTTAATGGTAAAACATAGTAGCCAAGGAAAACCAAGCAATGGTACATGAATAGCATAATGGCCAACAAGGGTCAGGCTAGAGACTCTTGCCTATATGCTCGGGGTATTACTGATCGCCATATTTGGGGTCGGGAAGGAATTTTCCTCCAGGGTAGATTGGCTGAGCCTCTGGAGGTTTTTCGCCTTCCTCCGCAGCATGGGGCAGGGATCACTAGCAGGAGGGTCTCAGCCGATTGAAGTCACTAAAACACAGGATAGGGGACTTCAACGGCAGAGTCCAGCGGAGGGTCTTGCGGCCTGCAGCATGCAGGGGGTCAGACCAGATGATCATAATGGTCCCTTCTGACCTTAAAGTCTATGAGTCTATGAAACCCCACACATGCTGAAACATCACAGAGGTCAAGAGGAATGTCTCCTCCACTTCACGCTGCTAGTGCTAGTATTACAGAGATGGAATCTACATGCTGGGGGATGCAGTGCCTCCTAGCTTCTCCCTTTGATGCTAGCTGCTGCTGCTGCTTATATTGTAGCAGGTGCATCTGCACACATGGGGCTTCTGTAAGACTAGCAATGACTGCTGATCTCCTGAGAACTCTGGTGAAGCTAATTTCCCACACACACACACCAAAAAAAATCAAGGAAATTAAATGCAAAAAGACTCCATTAATGCAACATTAAGGCTGTGAACATAACTGCACAAGAATTAGGTAAGGGAAATGTTCCCCTTTTTATTACAGTTAAGTCTTACTAATAGAGTATAAAATTTAGTGCTCTTACCAGGCCTAATGTGCATTGTAAACTACGAGGTGTTCACATAGTTATGTGATGCCACATGCCAGTTAGATATCAGACAGGAGGTGTGTGAATCACTTTTTCTCTTGAGGCAGCTCTGACCAAAATTACTTGTGTCAGGCTTGGTCTACACTATATACTTACTTCTGTATAACTATGTCGCTCAGGGTGTGAAAAATCCACACACCTGAGTGACGTAGTTATATTGATCTTACACATACACACACACACACACACTGTATAACTATGTCGCTCGGGGTGTGAAAAATCCACACACCTGAGTGACGTAGTTATACTGATCTTACACACACACACACACACACCGTGTAGACAGTGCTATTTCGGCGGGAGAGCTCCCGCCAACATAACTACCGCCTTTCGCAGAGGTGGATTATTAAGCCAACGGGAAAGCTCTCTTCTGTTGGCTTGGAGCATCTTCACCTGACACGCTGCATTGGTGCAGCTGCCCCAGTGCAAATTTGTAGTGTAGACCTGCCCTCAGTTTAGCTCTCTGTTTGAAATATGTGAGTTGGAGTTTTCTACCAGGCAGGAATGTTAACAGTTAGCCAGTATCCTGCCTCCCAGATGAGCCATCATTCCTGGGCAGGAGGTAGAGTTCTGGGAAAGCAGGGGTTCGTTCTCTTGTAGTGCTGGGGAGTGGAGCAAAGATGGATTTTCATCCTCCCTAACTCCTCATCCTGAAACTACCAGGCCAGGGTGAGCAGTAGCCCTCTCAGCATGCAAAATAGGGACTGATGACAAAACATGGGAAGTGTCTCCAACATGGGGCACTGCTTACCCAAAGTATATATTAAATGGCACATCATTTGGGGGGTTCTGTTAATTATTTTCAATAATACCTTTGTTAAACTACTGGTTGTCCTGTGTTACATTCCTTCCCTTTCTCTGTGTATACATTTTCCTAGGAGTCTGTTTCCCACAGAGTGACACTGTCAACTTTGGGCATAAAAAATAAATAAATAAAAAACAAAATTTGCACCACATTAACTATAACTGTATGATTAAAGCAGTACCATCTCCCTAGGGTGGATGCAGTTATATTAGTGTAGAGGTGCTTTTATTCCTGTACACAAAGGGGAATAACTACTTGTTTAAGTCACCTTTATAGTGGTTTAACTGAATATACAGTAGGCTTTTACTTGTTAGCAAAATAATTATACAAGTCACATCCATAACCAAAATAGTTACATCAATAGAAATTTCAGCTGTTGACCAGGTCTTAAAAATTTTTTGGTCGAAAACACACACATTTCCTTACCTGTGTTTTCCAGTTGCTTCTCCTCCACCCATCTCCTATCCTGCTGCTGCAGGCCCTAGGAGGGTTTCCCTGAGCTGAACTGTATTCCCACTACTGTCACCTTTGCTCCCCTCCACACTAACTGTACAACCTCTGTCCCCAGCCAGATTGTGTAACCTCATCACCTTCCCTGTGGAACACTCTACCGCACGCCCCCCCCCCCCCCCCCAAAAAAAAAACCCATCTGTGCCTGCAGCCAGGCAAGATTACAAGTCTGGTTAATAAAGGTAATAGTACTGATAGCACTTTTGTAAAGCAGCTAAGTACTGCACACATTCTGATTAAAAACAAGCACTAAACAAAATCAACATGGGTCATATTAAATATATTCAGAGCTAACAGATAAATATGAAAACATACCTATTCATTAACTATTATCAACTGGGGGTTGCTCAGGCCTTGGTTCTTGGCCCAATGCTATTTAATATTTGTAATCAATGATCTACAGTATAAAATAATTGATAAAGTTTACAGATGAGACTAAGGTTGGTGGATTAGTAAATGAGGGTGACAGACCACTGTTTCAGAACAATCTGGATCATTGTAAACTGGATGCAATCAAACTACATGTGTTTCTGACTGAGCTTGTGAAGTTCTCACTCAGCATTTCTCTGTCTGTAACACAATCAATTCCAAAATTTCAGGGAATGCTCTAGGCATCAATGGCCAGAACTGTATTGATTTGGGGGGGGATATCAGAAAAATGGGGGAGACACAAAGCTCCTGTCAGCTTTTTAGCACAGCCAACCAATGCAAGCACCTCTGCAATGGACTACAGATCAAACAACTTGTTGATGGCACCCGTTAATGCCTTCTAGCATAACAATACTCCTATTTCATTGCTGTGTATCTTCCCAACAGAGTTAAATCATTCAGGATGTCAAAATGTTAGTCTCCCAGACAGAAAGAACAACTGTGAGGGAATGAAGGTGGTGGTGGGGGAGGCTGGGATGTGAACGCAGCCCCTGGCATGAGGGAGGAGAGAATGAGGATCCTGGTATGGGGGAATGGGAAAATGGAGCACAAAAAGCCACTCATGGGGAGACTGGGGGAACTTGGTTTGGGGAAGGGGCTCACACAGAGCCCATGGCATGCGGGAAAGACAAAAACACTATCATGCAGGAAGAGGGGAGATGGGGGAAGAGGCTAATGAGATTTCACACAGTCTCTCTGACGCGGGGGAAGAATGGGGGACTCTCGAATGGGAAAAGGGGGCCACACAGAGCCCTGGCAGGGTGGAGGAAAAGGGAATGAGAGCACATAGCATCCCTGGCTGGAGAAGATTGAAAGACCCTGGAATAGGAGAAATGGGGGGCATAGGGGAATGAGAGTAATGGAGCACACAGAGACACTTCCGTGAGGAGGAGAATGGAAGGCCCTGGAATGCACACAGAACGCCTAGTTGGAGGGAGATTGTGGGAAGTTGCAACAAGTTCCTGAAATAGAGGGGGATGGGAGGGTGACACCCACCCACAGATCTTGGGGACAGGGAGAATGAAGGATGCTAGTAGGAGCTCCTGATGTGTGTAATGTACTTGGCCTACAGTAACTAGAAAGCATGCAATCCTCTACCAATACTTCCAAATACAAGGTCTTACATCTAGAACACAGAATTCAGGTCACCCAGGGTCAGGGACTGTACCCTGGAACACAGTGACATCAAAAATAATGTAAAAAGAACAGGAGTACTTGTGGCACCTTAGAGACTAACAAATTTATTAGAGCATAAGCTTTCGTGGGCAGTAGCCTGTTCTTTTTGCGGATACAGACTAACACGGCTGCTACTCTGAAAAATAATGTAGGGGCCCATTGTAGGTAACCAGCTGATTATGAACTCCCAGAGCAAAGCTGTAGCAAAAAGGACTTACACAGTCCTTAAACTGGGGCATATACTTCGGGAGTAGGGAGGTTACAGTACCCCTGCATACCACATTGGGGAGATTGTTACTGGATTACTGTGTCAACTACTGATGGATGCATCCTTTAGAAAGAATGCTGAAAAACTGGAGAGGGTTCAGAGAAGAGCCACAAGAGCAAATTGAGGAGTGGAATGAGTAGGAGACTGAAGATCAATCTATTTAGTTTATCAAAGAAGCTACTTGGTTGTGATCTATAATTACCAACACAGGAGAAAATACTGGATAATAGAGGGAATCTAGCAGACAGAGACAGAATAATATCTAATAACTGGAACTTGAACTCAGTAAAGTTCAAATTGGAAATAAGATGCAAATTTAATTACCTATTAGAATAATTTTGCCAAGGGATGCAGTAAAATCTCCATCACATGGAGTCTTTAAATCAAGACTGGGTATTTTTCTAAAAAGATCTGCTCTAGTGGGAAATATGGAGTGACATTGAATGGCCTCTGTTACTCGGGTTAGGCTAGATGAACACAAGGCTCCTTTTGGCCTTAGTATCCTCTGTCTCTCACGCCCCTGCTGCCTACCACTCAACTACGAGCTCTCTGAGGCCGGCTGATATTTAATCCCTGGCTGCTGGGCTGTGGGGTAAATGGGAGCTAGATCCACAAACAGGCCTTAGGATCTACATTGCAAACCCTAACTTTACAGACCCTGTTAGTCTGTATCCGCAAAGGTGCCACACGTACTCCTGTTCTTTTTACAGACCCGGCCACCGAGCGGAGTCAGAGCCCCGCTGGGTGCCCGGGCTCCCAGACACTGCAGTAGCCGAGCGCGATGCGGAAGGCCCCAGCAGCACGCTGGGCAGGAGTCCCCGCAGCGAGCCAGCAGGAGATGCCCAGGAGAGGGACGGGGCCTAACCCGGGGCCTGAGGAGGTGCCTCCGAGGGGGCAGCTGAAGCTGCTCCACGCCGTAGGAGAGGGAGCGGCCGGGAGCGAGCGGGGCCGCGCAGACCGGGCCGGGCCGGGCGCGCTCCCCGGGGACCGTGGCGCTGTGGGACAGAAGCGGCCCTGGGCGCCCGCCCCTCCAGCCCAGCGGTCAGGGCGCCCCACGCGGCTTCCCGCCCACTTCCCGGTTTGCCAATACGGCCGAAGCTGGCAGCGGGCGGGGCGCTGCCCTGTGGGCTCGGGGACAGGGAGGCCTCAGCCACCCCCCTCTGCTCGGGCGGGCTCGCGCCGGGAGCAAGGGTCACAGCTCAACCGCCGCTCGGGGCGGGCGGGGCCGCGGCGCCGGGCCCCGCATTCGCGGCAGCGGACTGACAGCACGCGGGGCAATGCTTGCAGCACTGTCTCTTTAAGCAGCCCCACGCTCGACGCTTGCGCATATGCCGATCTCAATGCGCCTGCGCACGCGCAGGGATTGGCTGGTTCGTTCCTTTGTCCCTACCTCGCCTCTCACCTAAGCTTGGTGCCTGAGGGGATGAGTGGCAGCTAGTTTCGCGGGCTGCGAAGACTGCTCAGCCAATAAACTCCGAATAGAGGTGCGATCTCGTCTTTGGTCCCGCCGTGCTCCGTTCCTTCTGTGATTGGCACTGCTACGAGCCACTGAACGGAAGGTGTGAAGAGAAGGTTGGCCAATGGGGCAGCAACATGGGCGGGCGTTGGGTAGCTGGTTAGGCTGTCCGATTTCCGGCCGCACGCGCTCTTTTTTTCTAGGCTACCAGAAGGCGAGAAGGCCGCAATCCGTGGTGGGAGCGAGGGCCCAGGAACAGGTGAGGCTGGCGGCGGGGGCGGCCCCTGAGCCGGACCCCGGGCTCCGGACGGCCCCACCCCGCGGCGCGGGAGGCAGAGGCTCCGGGCGGAGCCGGTCCGGGGGCGCAGCGGGCTCCCGTGGGTTCGGCTGCCGGTAGCCTTCCGCCCTGCTGGGCCCGCGCGGCCAGGCCGTGGGGTCCGGCTGACGCGCCTCCAGCAGCGGCTCGTAGCGGGGCCGCGCCGGCGGGAGGCCTTGGCTGCACGCGAAGCGGAACCGGTTCAACTTCATTTTAAAGTCCCACTTCAGGATAAACTGGTGCCACTTCCTCGTGTGCCCCCCTCCGCTCCCAGTTAACTGCCGCCCGGCCCGTCACCCCCGCCCGCTCTTCACTCTCCTCCAGCCTCGCTAGCTTTCACACACACACTTGCCCTTTCCTCCCCACTCGGGGCCTCGCCAGCCTTCCTTAATCCCGCCTGTGTGTCTGCTCCTTGTCTCCCACGCAACCTCCCCGGGTGTTTTTGCGCGGCTCCTCAGTTAACTGTAAGTAAACGACTTATTTGTGCCAGTGGTTCTTGGTGGCGTCACAAATTATATGTTGCTTTTTTTACCACCTCTCCTTATGCTTCTTGTAGGCACAGTACCCCGCTTGTCATTCTTTCTGTAGGTGATTGGAGATAAATTTATCGCTTTGCATAGCCCTCTACCTCTCATGTTCCTGCCTCAATTGACCCCGCCAAACACACACACTTGCCGTAAATGCACCAACTCGGGAGAATTATCCAAGTTGCAATTCATTCTGTCTTATGCATTCTAAAAGCTGCTAACCAGGTTGTAGTTGCAGGTTTTTTTCTTTGTTTTGTTTTTTTGGTATATATTTGAACTGTCTGCAGCTCCTGGGTACAGTGTGTATGGTGCTTCATGAGTAAAATAACTTCTTTTGACTGAGTGCATAGTTTGAGCATGCTGTGTAATGATTGCAAATATCTTGTCTGGTTACCTTACAACCACTTTGACCAACTTGGAACCTGTCACAGATTGAAGTGTCACTAGAGGGGTTTTTGGAATTAATTGATAAACTTAAAGAGTAACAAAAAGAACAGGAGTTCTTATGGCACCTTAGAGACTAACAAATTTATTTGAGCATCCGATGAAGTGGGCTTTTTGCGGATACAGACTAACACGGCTGCTACTGTGAAACTTAGCAGTAACAAGTCACCAAGTCCAGATGGCATTCACCCAAGAGTTCTGAAATAACTCTAATGTGAAATTACGGAACTATTAATTATGGTTTGTAACCTGTCCTTTAAATCAGCTTCTGTACCCAGTGACTGGAAGATAGCTAATGTAATGCCAATATTTAAAAAGGGCTCTAGAGGTGATCTCGACAATTACAGACCGGTAAGTCTAATGTCCGTACTGGGCAAATTACTTGAAACAATAGTAAAGAATAAAAATGTCAGACACATAGAAGAACCTAAATTGTTGGGCAAAAGTCAACATGGTTTCTGTAAAGGGAAATCATGTCTTACTAATCTATTAGAGTTCTTTGAAGGGGTCAACAAACATGTGGACAAGGGGGATCCAGTGGACATAGTGTACTTAGATTTCCAGAAAGCCTTTGACAAGGTCCCTCACCAAAGGCTTTTACATAAATTAAGTTGTCATGGTATAAGCAGGAAGATCCTTTCATGGATTGAGAACTGGTTAAAAGACAGGGAACAAAGGGTAGGAATAAATGGTAAATTTTCAGACTGGAGAGGGGTAACTAGTGGTGTTCTCCAAGGGTCAGTCCTAGGACTAATTCTAGTCAACTTATTCATAAATGATCTGGAGAAAGGGGTACACAGTAAGGTGGCAAAGTTTGCAGATGATACTAAACTGCTCAAGATAGTTAAGACCAAAGCAGATTGAAGAACTTCAAAAAGACCTCACAAAACTAAGTGATTGGGCAACAAAATGGCAAATGAAATTTCATGTGGATAAATGTAAAGTAATGCACATTGGAAAAAATAACCTCGACTATACATACAATATGATGGGGGCTAATTTAGCTACAACTAATCAGGAAAGATCTTGGAGTCATCATGGATAGTTCTCTGAAGATGTCCACGCAGTGTGCAGCGGCAGTCAAAAAAGAAAACAGGATGTTAGGAATCATTTAAAAAAGGGATAGAGAATAAGACGGAGAATATCTTATTGCCCTTATATAAATCCATGGTACGCCCACATCTTGAATACTGCATACAGATGTGGTCTCCTCATCTCAAAAAAGATATACTGGCATTAGAAAAGGTTCAGAGAAGGGCATCTAAAATAATTAGGGGTTTGGAACGGGTCCCATATGAGGAGAGATTAAAGAGGCTAGGACTTTTCATCTTGGAAAAGAGGAGACTAAGCGGGGTTATGATAGAGGTATATAAAATCATGAGTGGTGTGGAGAAAGTGAATAAGGAAAAGTTATTTACTTGTTCCCATAATATAAGAACTAGGGGGCACCAAATGAAATTAATGGGCAGCAGGTTTAAAACAAATAAAAGGAAATTCTTCACACAGTGCAGTCAACCTGTGGAACTCCTTGCCTGAGGAGGTTGTGAAGGCTAGTACTATAACAGGGTTTAAGAGAACCTCCATGAATTTATCTAGTTAAGTCCATTCATCTAGTTAAAAGCAACAGAGGGTCCTGTGGCACCTTTAAGACTACAGAAGTATTGGGAGCATAAGCTTT